>NW_028327716.1:0-84532 GCF_031878675.1 Megascapheus bottae
TGACTTCACACACCTCCATTTCTGTGACTTCACACACCCTCCATTCTGTCACTACACACATCCATTCTAAGACTACACGCACCTCCATTCTATGACTACACACACCTCCATTCTGTGGACTTCACACACCTCCATTCTGTGACTTCACACACATCCATTCTATGACTTCACGCACCTCCATTCTATGACTTCAGGACATTTCAATTCTGACTTCACAGATCTTCATTCTTACTTCACAAACATCCATTCTTTGACTTCACACACCTTCATTCTGACTTTCACACCCCTCCATTCTATGACTTTACACACCTCCATTCCATTGACTTCACACACCACCAATCTGACTTCACACACCTCCATTCTCTGTGACTTCACACACCTCTATTCTGACTTCACACACCTCCATTCTATGACTTCACACACCTCCATTCTGTGACTTCACACACCTCCAATCTATGCCTTCACACCACCTCCATTCTGACTTCACCACACCTCCATTATATGACTTCACACACCTCCATTCTGACTTCACACAACTCCATTCTATGACTTCACACACCTCCATTCTGACTTCACACCCCTCCATTCTGTGACTTCACACACCTCCATTCTGTGGACTTCACACACCTCCATTCTATGACTTCACACACCTCTATTGTGACTTCACACACCTCCATTTCTGTGACTTCACACACCTCCATTCTGACTTCACACAACTCCATTCTATGGCTTCACAAACCTCCATTCTGTGACTTCACACACCTCCATTCTATGACTTCTCACACCACCATTTCTATGACTTCGCACAACTCCATTCCATGACTTCACACAACCTCCAATCTGACTTCCACACACCTCCATTCTGTGACTACACACACCTACATACTAAGGCTTCACACACTTCCATTCTGTGACTTCACACACACTCCATTCTATTACTTCACACAACCTCCATTCTATGACATCACAAACCTCAATTCTGTGACTTCACACACTTTCATTCTGACTTCACACACCTCCATTCCGAGTTCACACACCTCCATTCTATGACTTCACACACCTCAATTGTGACTTCACACACCTCCATTCTATGAGTTCACACACCTCCATTCTATGCCTTCACACACCTCCATTCTGTGACTTCACACGACATCCATTCTATGACTTCACGCACCTCCATTCTATGACTTCACACAACTCCATTGTGTGACTTTCACACACCTCCATTCTGTGACTTCACATACATCCATTCTATGACTTCAAAAATTTCAATTCTGACTTCACACACCTTCATTCTTACTTCCACAAACATCCATTCTTTGACTTCACACACCTTCATTCTGACTTCACACTCCTCCATTCTATGACTTTACACACCTCCATTCCATGACGTCAAACACCACCAAGTCTGACTTCACACACCTCCATTCTGTGACTTCACACACCTCCATTCTGACTTCACACACCTCCATTCTATGACTTCACACACCCTCCATTCTGTGACTTCACACACCTCCATTCTGTGACTTCACACACCTCCATTCTATGACTTCACACACCTCCATTCTATGACTTCACACACCTCCATTCTATGACTTCACACTCCTCCTATTCTATGACTTCGCACAGCCTCCATTCTATGACTTCGCACACCTCCATTCCATGACTTCACACACCTCCAATCTGACTTCACACAACTCCATTCTGAGACTTTACACACACTACGATCTATGGCTTCACACACCTCCATTCTGTGACTTTACACCCCTACCATTCTATGACTTCACGCACCTCCATCCTCTGACTTCACACACCTCCATTCTGTGACTTCACACACCTTCATTCTGTGACTTCTCGTACATCCATTCTATGACTTCAAACATTTCAATTCTGACTTCACACACCTTCATTCTACTTCACAAACATCCATTCTTTGACTTCACACAACTTCATTCTGACTTCACACCGCTCCATTCTATGACTTTACACACCTCCATTCCATGACTTCAACCACCACCAATCTGACTTCACACACCCTCCATTCTGTGACTTCACACACCTCCATTCTGACTTCACACACCTCCATTCTATGACTTCACACAACCTCCATTCTATGACTTCACATACCTCCATTGTGACTTCACACACCTCCATTCTATGATTTCATACACCTCCATTCTGACTTCACACACCTCCATTCTATGACTTCACACACCTCCATTCTCACTTCACACACCTCCATTCTGTGACTTCACACACCTACATTCTATGGCTTCACACACCTCCAATCTGTGACATCACACACCTCCATTCAATGAGTTCACACCCCTCCATTCAGTGACTTCACACACCTCCATTCTATGACTTCACACACATTCATTCTGACTTCATACCCCTCCTTTCTATGACTTCACCCCCCTCCATTCCATGACTTCACACACCTCCAATCTGACTTCACCCACCTCCATTCTTTGACTTCACACACCTCCATTCTGACTTCACACACCTCCATTCTATGACTTTCATACACCTCCATTCTGTGACTTCACACACCTCCATTCTATGACTTCACACACCTCCATTCTATGACTTCACACACCTCCATTCTATGACTTCACACACCTCCATTCTGACTTCACACACCTCCCTTCTATGATTTCGCACACTTCCATTCTATGACTTCGCACACCTCCATTCCATGACTTCACACACCTCTAATTTGACTTCACACACCTCCATTCTGTGACTTCACACACCTACATTGTATGGCTTCAGACACTTCATTCTTTGACTTCACACACCTCCATTCTATGACTTCACACACTGTCCATTCTGTGACTTCACACTGCTTCCATTCTGACTTCACACACTTCCATTGTGACTTCAAACACCTCCATTGTATGACTTCACACACCTCCATTGTGACTTCAAACACCTCCATTCTATGAGTTCACAAACCTCCATTCTATGACTTCACACACCTCATTCTGTGACTTTCACCCACCTCCATTCTGACTATCACACACCTCCATTCTGTGACTTCATACACCTCCATTCTGTGACTTCACACACCTCCAGTCTATCACTTCACACACCTCCATTTTATGAGTTCACACACCTCCATTCTGCCTTCACATACCTCCATTCTATGACTTCAAACATCTTCATTCTTACTTCACAAAACATCCATTCTGTGACTTCACACACCTCCATTTTGACTTTACACACCTCAATTCTTTGACTTAACAAACCTCCATTCAATGACTTGACACACTTCCATTGTGTGACTTCACACACTTCCATTGTGACTTCACACACCTCCATTGTATGACTTCACACACCTCCCATTGTGACTTCACGCACCTCCATTCTATGGAGTTTACAATACTCCATTCTATGACTTCACCCCACCTCCCATTTCTGTGACTTCACACACCTCCATTCTGAGATCACACACCTCCATTCTATGACTTCATACACCTTCCATTCTGTGACTTCACACACCTCCATTCTATGACTTCACACACCTCCATTCTATGAGTTCACAAACCTCCATTCTGACTTCACACACCTCACATTCTATGACTTCACACACTCACCATTCGATGAGTTCACACACCTCCATTCTATGACTTCGCACACTTCCATTCTATGACTTCGCACACCTCCATTCCATGACTTCACACAACCTCCAATCTGACTTCACACACCTCCATTCTGTGACTTCACACACCTACAGATCTATGACTTCACACACACCTCCCATCTGTGACTTCACACACTTCCATTCTGACTACCCACACCTCCATTCTGACTTCACACACCTCCATTGTATGACATCACACACCTCCATTCTGACTTCACACCCCTCCATCTATGACTTCACACACCTCCATTCTGTGACTTCACACACCTCCATTCTGTCACTTACACACATCCATTCTAAGACTACACGCACCTCCATTCTATGACTACACACACCTCCATTTCTGTGACTTCACACACCTCCATTCTGTGACTTCACACACATCCATTCTATGACTTCACGCACCTCCATTCTATGACTTCAGACATTTCAATTCTGACTACACAGAGTCTTCATTCTTACTTCACAAACATCCATTCTTTGACTTCACACCACCTTCATTCTGACTTCACACCCCTCCATTCTATGACTTTACACACCTCCATTCTGTGACTTCACACACCTCCATTCTAACTTCACACACCTCCATTCTATGACTTCACACACCCTCCATTCTGTGACTTCACACACCTCCAATCTATGCCTTCACACACCTCCATTCTGACTTCACACACCTCCATTATATGACTTCACACACCTCCATTCTGACTTCACACAACTCCATTCTATGACTTCACACACCTCCATTCTGACTTCACACCCCTCCATTCTGTGACTTCACACACCTCCATTCTGTGACTTCACACACCTCCATTCTATGACTTCACACACCTCTATTGTGACTTCACACACCTCCATTTCTGTGACTTCACACACCTCCATTCTGACTTCACACAACTCCATTCTATGGCTTCACACACCTCCATTTCTGTGACTTCACACACCTCCATTCTATGACTTCTCACACCACCATTCTATGACTTCGCACAACTCCATTCCATGACTTCACACACCTCCAATCTGACTTCACACAACCTCCTCCATTCTGTGACTACACACACCTACATACTAAGGCTTCACACAATTCCATTCTGTGACTTCACACACCTCCATTCTATGACTTCACACACCTCCATTCTATGACATCACAAACCTCAATTCTGTGACTTCACACACTTTTCATTCTGACTTCACACACCTCCATTCCGAGTTCACACACCTCCATTCTATGACTTCACATACCTCAATTGTGACTTCACACACCTCCATTCTATGAGTTCACACACCTCCATTCTATGACTTCACGACACCTCAGCCATTCTGTGACTTTCACACACATCCATTTCTATGACTTCACGCACCTCCATTCTATGACTTCACACAACTCCATTCTGTGACTTCACACACCTCCATTCTGTGACTTCACACACCTCCATTCTATGACTTCACACACACTCCATTCTATGACTTCACACACCTCCATTCTATGACTTCACACACCCTCCATTCTGACTTCACACACCTCCCTTCTATGATTTCGCACACACTTCCATTCTATGACTTCGCACACTCTCCATTCCATGACTTCACCCACCTCTAATTTGACTTCACACACCTCCATTCTGTGACTTCACACACCTACATTGTATGGCTTCAGACACTTCATTCTTTGACTTCACACACCCTCCATTCTATGACTTCACAACACGTCCATTCTGTGACTTCACACGCTTCCATTCTGACTTCACACACTTCCATTGTGACTTCAAACACCTCCATTGTATGACTTCACACACCTCCATTGTGACTTCAAACACCTCCATTCTTATGAGTTCACAAAACCTCCATTCTATGACTTCACACAGCTCCATTCTGTGACTTCACCCCACACTCCATTCTGACTTCACACACCTCCATTCTGTGACTTCATACACCTCCATTCTGTGACTTCACACACCTCCAGTCTATCACTTCACACACCTCCATTTTATGAGTTCACACACCTCCATTCTGCCTTCACATACCTCCATTCTATGACTTCAAACATCTTCATTCTTACTTCACAAACATCCATTCTGTGACTTCACACACCTCCATTTTGACTTTACACACCTCAATTCTTTGACTTAACAAACCTCCATGTCAATGACTTGACACACTTCCATTGTGTGACTTCACACACTTCCATTGTGACTTCACACACCTCCATTGTATGACTTCACACACCTCCATTGTGACTTCACTAGCACCTCCATTCTATGAGTTTACAATCCTCCATTCTATGACTTCACCCACCTCCATTCTGTGACTTCACACACCTCCATTCTGAGATCACACACCTCCATTCTATGACTTCATACACCTCCATTCTGTGACTTCACACACCTCCATTCCATAACTTCACACACCTCCAATTTGACTTCACACACCTAAAATTCTGTGACTTCACACACCTACATTCTATGGCTTCAGACACTTCCATTCTGTGACTTCACACACCTTCATTCTGTGACTTCACGTACATCCATTCTATGACTTCAAACATTTCAATTCTGACTTCACACACCTTCATTCTTACTTCACAAACATCCATTCTTTGACTTCACACAACTTCATTCTGACTTCACACCCCTCCATTCTATGACTTTACACACCTCCATTCCATGACTTCAACATCCACCAATCTGACTTCACACACCTCCATTCTGTGACTTCACACACCTCCATTCTGACTTGACACACCTCCATTCTATGACTTCACACACCTCCATTCTGTGACTTCACACACCTCCATTCTGTGACTTCACACACTTCCATTGTGACTTGACACACCTCCATTCTAAGATTTCACACACCTCCATTCTGACTTCACACACCTCCATTCTATGAACTTCGCACACCTCCATTCTGACTTCACACACCTCCATTCTGTGACTTCACACACCTACATTCTATGGCTTCACACACCTCCATTGTGTGACTTCACAGACCTCCATTCTATGAGTTCACCACACCTCCATTCTGTGACTTCACACACCTCCATTCTGTGACTTCACACACCTCCAATCTGACTTCACACACATCCATTCTTTGACTTCACACACCTCCATTCTGACTTCACACACCTCCATTCTGTGACGTCACACACCTCCATTCTGTGACTTCACACACATCCATTCTATGACTTCACACACCACCATTCGATGAGTTCACACACCTCCATTCTATGACTTCGCACACCTCCATTCTATGACTTCGCACACCTCCATTCCATGACTTCACACACCTCCAATCTGACTTCACACACCTCCATTCTGTGACTTCACACACCTACATTCTATGACTTCACACACCTCCATCTGTGACTTCACACACTTCCATTCTGACTACACACACCTCCATTCTGACTTCACACACACCTCCATTGTATGACATCACACACCTTCATTCTTACTTCACACCCCTCCATCTATGACTTCACAACACCTCCATTCTGTGACTTCACACACCTCTATTCTGTCACTACACACATCCATTCTAAGACTACACGCACCTCCATTCTATGAACTACACACACCTCCATTCTGTGACTTACACACACCTCCATTCTGTGACTTCACACACATCCATTCAATGACTTCACGCATCCTCCATTCTATGTCTTCAGACATTTCAATTCTGACTTCACAGATCTTCCTTCTTACTTCACAAACATCCATTCTTTGACTTCACACACCTTCATTCTGACTTCACACCCCTCCATTCTATGACTTATACACCACCTCCATTCCATGACTTCACACACCACCAATCTGACTTCACACACCTCCATTCTGTGACTTCACACACCTCCATTCTGACTTCACACACCTCCATTCTATGACTTCACACACCTCCATTCTGTGACTTCACACACCTCCAATCTATGCCTTCACACACCTCCATTCTGACTTCACACACCTCCATTATATGACTTCACACACCTCCATTCTGACTTCACACAACTCCATTCTATGACTTCACACACCTCCATTCTGAACTTCACACACCTCCATTCTGTGACTTCACACACCTCCATTCTGTGACTTTCACACACCTCCATTCTGTGACTTAACACACCTCCATTCTGACTCACACAACTCCATTCTATGGCTTCACACACCTCCATTCTGTGACTTCACACACCTCCATATCTATTGACTTCTCACACCACCATTCTATGACTTCGCAACAACTCCATTCCATGACTTCACACACCTCCAATCTGACTTCACACACCCTCCATTCTGTGACTACACACACCTACATACTAAGGCTTCACACACTTCCATTCTGTGACTTCACACACCTCCATTCTATGACTTCACACACCTCCATTCTATGACATCACAAACCTCAATTCTGTGACTTCACACACTTTCATTCTGACTTCACACACCCTCCATTCCGAGTTCACACACCTAGATTCTATGACTTCACACACCTCAATTGTGACTTCACACACCTCCATTCTATGAGTTCACAACACCTCCATTCTATGACTTCACACACCTCCATTTCTGTGACTTCACACACATCCATTCTATGACTTCAAGCACCTCCATTCTATGACTTCACACAACTCCATTCTGTGACTTTCACACACCTCCATTCTGTGACTTCACATACATTCATTCTATGACTTCAAACATTTCAATTCTGACTTCACACACCTTTCATTCTTACTTCACAAACATCCATTCTTTGACTTCACACACCTTCATTCTGACTTCACACCCCTCCATTCTATGACTTTACACACCTCCCATTCCATGACGTCAAACACCACCAATCTGACTTCACACACCTCCATTCTGTGACTTCACACACCTCCATTCTGACTTCACACACCTCCATTCTATGACTTCACACACCTCCATTCTGTGACTTCACACAACTCCATTCTGTGACCTATCACACACCTCCATTCTATGACATATCACACACCTCCATTCTATGACTTCACACACCTCCATTCTGTGACTTCACACACCTCCAATCTATGCCTTCACACACCTCCATTCTGACTTCACACACCTCCATTATATGACTTCACACACCTCCATTCTGACTTCACACAACTCCATTCTATGACTTCACACACCTCCATTCTGACTTCACACACCTCCATTCTGTGACTTCACACACCTCCATTCTGTGACTTCACACACCTCCATTCTATGACTTCACAGACATCTATTGTGACTTCACACACCTCCATTATATGACTTCACACACCTCCATTCTGACTTCACACAACTCCATTCTATGGCTTCACACACCTCCATTCTGTGACTTCACACACCTCCATTCTATGACTTCTCACACCACCATTCTATGACTTCGCACAACTCCATTCCATGACTTCACACACCTCCAATCTGACTTCACACACCTCCATTCTGTGACTACACACATCCTACATACTAAGGGCTTCACACACTTCCATTCTGTGACTTCCACACACCTCCATTCTATGACTTTCACACACCTCCATTCTATGACATCACAAACCTCTATTCTGTGACTTCACACACTTTCATTCTGACTTCACACACCTCCATTCCGAGTTCACACACCTCCATTCTATGACTTCACACACCTCAATTGTGACTTCACACACCTCCATTCTATGAGTTCACACACACTCCATTCTATGACTTCACACACACCTCCATTCTGTGACTTCACACACATCCATTCTATGACTTCACGCACCTCCATTCTATGACTTCACACAACTCCATTCTGTGACTTCACACACCTCCATTTCTGTGACTTCACACACCTCCATTCTGTGACTTCACACACCTCCATTCTATGACTTCACACACCTCCATTCTATGACTTCACACTCCTCCATTCTATGACTTCGCACACCTCCATTCTATGACTTCGCACACCTCCATTCCATGACTTCACACACCTCCAATCTGACTTCACACAACTCCATTCTGAGACTTTACACACCTACATTCTATGGCTTCACACACCTCCATTCTGTGACTTTAACACCCCTCCATTCTATGACTTCACGCACCTCCATCCTCTGACTTCACACACCTCCATTCTGTGACTTCACACACCTTCATTCTGTGACTTCACGTTACATCCATTCTATGACTTCAAACATTTCAATTCTGACTTCACACACCTTCATTCTTACTTCACAAACATCCATTCTTTTGACTTCACACAACTTCATTCTGACTTCACACCCCTCCATTCTATGACTTTACCACCTCCATTCCATGACTTCAACCACCACCAATCTGACTTCACACACCTCCATT
This sequence comes from Megascapheus bottae, assembly GCF_031878675.1. NCBI lineage: Eukaryota > Metazoa > Chordata > Mammalia > Rodentia > Geomyidae > Megascapheus > Megascapheus bottae. The sequence continues at coordinate 9,979 of NW_028327716.1, forward strand.
CTGTGACTTCACACACCTCCATTCTGACTTCACACACCTCCATTCTATGACTTCACACACCCTCCATTCTGTGACTTCACACACCTCCATTCTATGACTTCACACACCTCCATTGTGACTTCACACACCTCCATTCTATGATTTCACACACCTCCATTCTGACTTCACACACCTCCATTCTATAACTTCGCACACCTCCATTTTGACTTCACACACCTCCATTCTTGTGACTTCACACACCTACATTCTATGGCTTCACACACCTCCATTGTGTGGACTTCACACACCTCCATTCTATGAGTTCACACACCTCCATTCTGTGACTTCACACACCTACATTCTGTTGACTTCACACACCTCCATTCTATGACTTCACACACATTCATTCTGACTTCATACCCCTCCATTCTATGACTTCACACCCCTCCATTCCATGACTTCACACACCTCCAATCTGACTTCACACACCTCCATTCTTTGACTTCACACACCTCCATTCTGACTTCACACACCTCCATTCTGTGACTTCACACACCTCCATTCTGTGACTTCACACACATCCATTCTATGACTTCACACACCTCCATTCTATGAGTTTCACAAACATCCATTCTTGACTTCACACACCTCCATTCTGTGACTTCACACACCTCCACTCTCTGACTTTACACACCTCCATTCTGCGACTTCACACACCTCCATTCTGTGATTTCACACACCTCCATTCTATGACTTCACAAACCGTCCATTCTTTGACTTCACACACCTCCATTCTATGACTTCACACACCTTCATTCTTACTTCAGAAACTTCCATTCTATGACTTCACACACCTCCATTCTATGACTTCACACCCCTCCATTCTATGACTTCACACATCTACTATCTGTAACTTCAAACACTTCCAATGTTTGATTTCACAAAACCTCCATTCCATGACTTCATACACCTCCATTCTATGACTTCACACACATGCATCTGCCTTCACACACCTCCATTCATAGTGACTTCATACACCTCCATTCTATGACTTCATTCACCAACATTCTATGACTTCACACACCTCCATTATGACTTCACACACCTCCATTCTATGACTTCATACACCTCCATTCTGTGACTTCACACTCCTTCATTCTATGACTTCACACACCTCCATTCTATGAGTTCACACACCTCCATTCTATGACTTCACACACCTCCATTCTGAATTCAACACACCTCCATTTTATGATTTCGCCCACCTCCATTCTATGACTTCACACACCTCCATTCCATAACTTCACACACACTCTCCAATTTGACTTCACACACCTAGAATATCTGTGACTTCACACACCTACATTCTATGGCTTCAGACACTTCCATTCTGTGACTTCACACACGTTCATTCTGTGACTTCACACACCTCCATTCTATGACTTCACATACCTCCATTCTGTGACTTCACACACTTCCATTCTGACTTCACACACTTGCATTGTGACTTCACATTCCTCCACTGTATGACTTCACACACCTCCATTGTGATTTCACACACCTCCATTCTATGAGTTCACAAACCTCCATTCTATGACTTCTCACACCTCCATTCTGTGACTTCATACACCTCCATTCTGTGACTTCACACACCTCCATTCTATGACTTCACACACCTCCATTCTGTAACTTCATACACCTACATTTTGTTGACTTCGCACACCTCCATTGTGACTTCACACACCTCCATTCGATGAGTTCACACACCTCCATTCTATGATTTCACACACCTCCATTCTGTGACTTCACACACCTCCATTCTGTGACTTCACACACATCCATTCTAATGACTTCACACACCTCCATTCTATGAGTTCACAAACCTCAATTTCTGACTTCACACACCTCCATTCTATGACTTCACACACCTCCATTCTGTGACTTCACACACCTACATTCTATGACTTCACACACCTCTCATCTGTGACTTCACACACTTCCATTTTGACTACACACACCTCCATTCTGACTTCACACACCTCCATTCTATGACTACACACACCTCCATTCTGTGACTTCACATACCTCCATTTCTGGTGACTTCACACACATCCATTCTATGACTTCACGCACCTCCATTCATTCTATGACTTCACACACACTCCATTGTATGACTTCACACACTTCCATTCTATGATTTACATACCTCCATGCTATGACTTCACACCTCCATTCTTTTTGACTTCACACACCTTCATATCTGACTTCACACCGCTCCATTCTAAGACTTTTGACAACTCCATTCCATGACTTCACACACCACCAATTCTGATTTCACACACCTCCATTCTGTGACTTCACACACCTCCATTCTATGTCTTCACACACCTCCATTCTATGACTTCACACACCTCCATTCTGTGACTTCACACACCTCCATTCTATTGACTTCACACACTCTATTGTGACTTCACACACCTCCATTATATGACTTCACACACCTCCATTCTGACTTAACACAACTCCATTCTATGACTTCACACACCTCCATTCTGACTTCACACACCTCCATTCTGTGAATTCACACACCTGCATTCTATGGCTTCACACACCTCCATTCTGTGACTTCACACACCTCCATTCTATGACTTCTCACACCACCAATTCTATGACTTCGCACACCTACATTCCATGACTTCACACACCTCCAATCTGACTTCACACACCTCCATTCTGTGACTTCACACACCTACGTTCTAAGGCTTCACACACCTCCATTCTGTGACTTCACACACCTCTATTCTATGACTTCACACACCTCCATTCTATGACATCACAAACCTCAATTCTGGGACTTCACACACTTTCATTCTGACTTCACACACCTCCATTCCCGACTTCACACACCTCCGTTCTATGACTTCACACTCCTCCATTCTATGAGTTTACACACCTCCATTCTATGAGTTCACAAACCTCCATTCTATGACTTCACACAAACGTCCATTCTGTGACTTCATCACACCTCCATTCTGTGACTTCACACACATCCATTCTATGACTTCACACACCTCCATTCTATGACTTCACACAACTCCATTCTGTGACTTCACACACCTCCATTCTGTGACTTCAAACACCCTCCATTTTATGACTTCACGCACCTCCATTGTATGACTTCACGCACCTCCATTCTGTGACTTCACACACCTCCATTCTATGAATTCACACACCCTCCAATCTAACTTCACACACCTCCATTCAGTGACTTCACACACCTACATTCTATGGCTTCACACACCTCCATTCTTGTGACTTCACACACAACCATTCTATGACTTCACACACCTCCATTCTATGACTTCACACTCCTCCATTCTATGACTTCACGCACCTCCATTCTGTGACTTCACACACCTACATTCTATGGCTTCACACACATCAATTCTGAGACTTCACACACGTCCATTCTATGACTTCACACACCTCCATTCTATGACTTCACACACCTCCATTCTATGACTTCCCACACCTCCATTCTAAGACTTCGCACACCTCCATTCTGTGACTTCACACACCTCCATTCTATGACTTCACACTCCTCCATTCTATGACTTCGCACACCTCTATTCTGACTTCACACACCTACATTCTATGGCTTCACACACATCAATTCTGAGACTTCACACACGTCCATTCTATGACTTCACACACCTCCATTCTATGACTTCACACACCTCCATTCTATGACTTCACACACCTTCATTCTATGACTTCCCACACCTCCAATTCTATAAATCTCGCCACAACTCCACACTCCATTCCATGACTTCACACACCTCCATTCCATGACTTCACACACCTCCGTTCTGACCTCACACAACTCCATTCTGTGACTTTACACATCTACATTCTATGAGTTCAACACACCTCCATTCTGTGACTTCGCAAACCTCCATTCCATGACTTCACACACCTCCAATCTGACTTCACACAACTCCATAGACTTCACACACCTCCATTATCAATTCACACACCTCCACTGAATGACTTCACACCCCTCCATTCTGTGACTTCAAACACCTCCATTCTATAACTTTATTCACCTCCATTCTGTGACTTCACACACCTCCCTTCTGTGACTTCACACACCTCCATTCTATGACTTCACACACCTCCATTTTATGACTTCACACATCTCCATTCTGACTTCACAAATCTCCATTCTATGACTTCGCACACCTCCATTCCATGACTTCCCACACCTCCAGTCTGACTTCACACAACTCCATTATTTGACTTTACACACCTACATTCTATGGCTTCACACACCTCCATTCTGTGACTTCACACCCCTTCCTTCTATGACTTCACGCACCTCCATTCTATGACTTCACACACCTCCATTCTGTGACTTCACACCTCCATTCTGTGACTTCACACCTCCATTCTGTGACTTCACACACATCCATTCTATGACTTCAAATATTTCAATTCTGACTTCACACACCTTCATTCTTACTTCACAAACATCCATTCTTTGACTTCACACACCTTCATTCTGACTTCACACCCCTCCATTCTATGACTTTACAAACCTCCATTCCATGACTTCAAACACCACCAATCTGACTTCACACACCTCCATTCTATGAGTTCACACACCTCCATTTTGACTTCACCACATCCATTATGTGACTTCACACACCTCCATTCTGTGACTTCACACACTTCCATACTGACTTCACACACCTCCATTCTGCCTTCACATACCTCCATTCTATGACTTCGCACACCTCCATTCTATGACTTCGCACACCTCCAATCTGACTTCACACACCTACATTCTATGGCTTCAGACACTTCCATTCTGTGACTTCACACACCTTCATTCTATGTCTTCACACACCTCCATTCTATGACTTCACACACCTCCATTCTGTGACTTCACACACCTGCATTCTATGACTTCACACATTCATTCTGACTTCATACCCCTCCATTCTATGACTTCACACCCCTCCATTCCATGATTCACACACCTCCAATCTGACTTCACACACCTCCATTCTTTGACTTCACACACCTCCATTCTGACTTCACACACCTCCATTCTGAATTCACACACCTCCATTCTATGATTTCGCACACCTCCATTCTATGACTTCGCGCACCTCCATTCCATGACTTCACACACCTCCAATTTGACTTCACACACCTCCATTCTGTGACCTCACTGTCCTACATTCTATGGCTTCAGACACTTCCATTCTGTGACTTCACACACCTTCATTCTATGTCTTCACACACCTCCATTCTGTGACTTCACACACCTTCATTCTGTGACTTCACACACCTCCATTCTATGACTTCACATACCTCCATTCTGTGACTTCACACACTTCCATTCTGACTTCACACACTTGCATTGTGACTTCACACACCTCCACTGTATGACTTCACACACCTCCATTCTATGACTTCACACACTTTCATTCTTACTTCACAAACATCCATTCTGTGACTTCACAAACCTACATTCTGACTTTACACACCTCAATTCTTTGACTTAACAAACGTCCATTCTATGACTTCACACACTTCCATTCTGTGCCTTACACACCTGCATTCTATGGCTTCACAAACCTCCATTCTGTGACTTCACACACCTCCATTCTATGACTTCTCACACTAACAATCTATGACTTCGCACACCTCCATTCCATTACTTCACACACCTCCAATCTGACTTCACACACCTCCATTCTGTGACTTCACACACCTACATTCTAAGGTTCACACACCTGCATTCTGTGACTTTACACACCTCTATTCTATGACTTCACACACCTCCATTCTATGACATCACAAACCTCAATTCTGTGACTTCACACACTTTCATTCTGACTTCACACACCTCCATTCCGTCTTCACACACCTCCATTCTATGACTTCACACACCTCCATTCTGTGACTTCACACACATCCACTCTATGACTTCACGCACCTCCATTCTATGACTTCACACATTTCAATTCTGACTTCACACACCTTTATTCTTACTTCACAAACCTCCATTCCATGACTTCAAACACCTCCATTCTGACTTCACACACCTCCATTCTGTGACTTCACACACCTACATTCTATGGCTTCACACACCTCCATTCTGTGACTTCACACACCTCCATTCTCTGACTTCTCACACCACCATTCTATGACTTCAAACACCTCCATTCTGATTTCACACACCTCCATTCTTTGACGTAACACACCTCCATTCTGACTTCACACACCTCCATTCTATGACTTCGCACACCTCCATTCTATGACTTCGCACACGTCCAATCTGACTTCACACACCTCCATTCTGTGACTTCACACACCTACATTCTATGGCTTCCCACACCTCCATTCTGTGACTTCACACACCTCCCTTCTGTGACTTTACACACCTCCATTCTATGACTTCGCACACCTCCATTCTATGATTCGCACACCTCCATTCCATGACTTCACACACCTCCAGTCTGACTTCACACAACTCCATTATGTGACTTTCCACACCTACATTCTATGGCTTCACACACCTCCATTCTGTGACTTCACACCCCTTCATTCTATGACGTCACGCACCTCCATTCTATGACTTCACACACCTCCATTCTGTGACTTCACACCTCCATTCTGTGACTTCACACCTCCATTCTGTGACTTCACACACATGCATTCTATGACTTCAAACATTTCAATTCTGACTTCACACACCTTCATTCTTACTTCAAAAACATTCATTCTTTGACTTCACACACCTTCATTCTGACTTCACACCCCTCCATTCTATGACTTTACACACCTCCATTCCATGATTTCAGACATCACCAATCTGACTTCACACACCTCCATTCTATGAGTTCACACACCTCCATTCTGACTTCACACACCTCCATTCTGTGACTTCACACACCTCCATTCTGTGACTTCACACACTTCCATTCTGACTTCACACACCTCCATTCTGCCTTCACATACCTCCATTCTATGACTTCACCCATCTTCATTCTTACTTCACACACCTCCATTCTGTGACTTCACACACCTACATTCTATGGCTTCAGACACTTCCATTCTGTGACTTTACACACCTTCAATCTATGTCTTCACACACCTCCACTCTATGACTTCACACACCTCCATTCTGTGACATCACACACCTGCATTCTATGACTTCACACATTCATTCTGACTTCATACACCTCCATTCTATGACTTCACACCCCTCCATTCCATGATTCACACACCTCCAATCTGACTTCACACACCTCCATTCTTTGACTTCACACACCTCCATTCTGACTTCACACACCTCCATTCTGAATTCACACACCTCCATTCTATGATTTCGCACACCTCCATTCTATGACTTCGCAAACCTCCATTCTGTGACTTCACACACCTGCATTCTATGACTTCACACATTCATTCTGACTTCATACCCCTCCATTCTATGACTTCACACCCCTCCATTCCATGATTCACACACCTCCAATCTGACTTCACACACATCCAATTTGACTTCACACACGTCCATTCTGTGACTTCACACACCTACATGCTATGGCTTCAGACACTTCCATTCTGTGACTTCACACACCTTCATTCTTTGACTTCACACACCTCCATTCTATGACTTCACACACCTCCATTCTGTGACTTCACACACTTCCATTCTGACTTCACACACTTGCATTGTGACTTCACACACCTCCACTGTATGACTTCACACACCTCCATTGTGACTTCACACACCTCCATTCTATGAGTTCACAAACCTCCATTCTATGACTTCTCACACCTCCATTCTGTGACTTCACACACCTCCATTCTGAGTTCACACACATCCATTCTATGACTTCATACACCTCCATTCTGTGACTTCACACACCTCCATTCTGTGACTTCACACACCTCCATTCTATGAGTTCACACACCTCCATTCTCTGACTTCACACACCTACATTCTATGGCTTCAGACACTTCCATTCTGTGACTTCACACACCTTCATTCTGTGACTTCACACACGTCCATTCTATGACTTCACACACCTCCATTCTGTGACTTCACTCACTTCCATTATGACTTCACACACCTTCATTCTGCCTTCACATACCTCCATTCTATGACTTCACACACCTCCATTCTGAATTCACACACCTCCATTCTATGATTTCGCACACCTCCATTCTATGACTTCGCACACCTCCATTCCATGACTTCACACACCTCCAATTTGACTTCACACACCTGCATTCTGTGACTTCACACACCTACATTCTATGGCTTCAGACACTTCCATTCTGTGACTTCACACACCTTCATTCTGTGACTTCACACCCCTCCATTCTATGACTTCACACACCTCCATTCTGTGACTTCACACACTTCCATTCTGACTTCACACACTTGCATTTTGACTTCACACACCTCCAGTGTATGACTTCACACACCTCCATTGTGACTTCACACACCTCCATTCTATGAGTTCACAAACCTCCATTCTATGACTTCATACACCTCCATTCTGTGACTTCACACACCTCCATTCTATGACTTCACACACCTCCATTCGATGAGTTCACACACCTCCATTCTCTGACTTCACACACCTACATTCTATGGCTTCAGACACTTGCATTCTGCGACTTCACAAACCTCCATTCTGACTTCACACACCTCCATTCTATGACTTCGCACACCTCCATTCTATGACTTCGCACACCTCCATTCCATGACTTCACACACCTCCAATCTTACTTCACACACCTCCATTCTGTGACCTCACACACCTACATTCTATGGCTTCAGACACTTCCATTCTGTGACTTTACACACCTTCAATCTATGTCTTCACACACCTCCATTCTATGACTTCACACACCTCCATTCTGTGACTTCACACACATCCATTCTGTGACTTCACACACCTGCATTCTATGACTTCACACATTCATTCTGACTTCATACACCTCCATTCTATGACTTCACACCCCTCCATTCCATGATTCACACACCTCCAATCTGACTTCACACACCTCCATTCTTTGACTTCACACACCTCCATTTTGACTTCACACACCTCCATTCTGAATTCACACACCTCCATTCTATGATTTCGCACACCTCCATTCTATGACTTCGCAAACCTCCATTCTGTGACTTCACACACCTGCATTCTATGACTTCACACATTCATTCTGACTTCATACCCCTCCATTCTATGACTTCACACCCCTCCATTCCATGATTCACACACCTCCAATCTGACTTCACACACCTCCAATTTGACTTCACACACGTCCATTCTGTGACTTCACACACCTACATGCTATGGCTTCAGACACTTTCATTCTGTGACTTCACACACCTTCATTCTTTGACTTCACACACCTCCATTCTATGACTTCACACACCTCCATTCTGTGACTTCACACACTTCCATTCTGACTTCACACACTTGCATTGTGACTTCACACACCTCCACTGTATGACTTCACACACCTCCATTGTGACTTCACACACCTCCATTCTATGAGTTCACAAACCTCCATTCTATGACTTCTCACACCTCCATTCTGTGACTTCACACACCTCCATTCTGAGTTCACACACATCCATTCTATGACTTCATACACCTCCATTCTGTGACTTCACACACCTCCATTCTGTGACTTCACACACCTCCATTCTATGAGTTCACACACCTCCATTCTCTGACTTCACACACCTACATTCTATGGCTTCAGACACTTCCATTCTGTGACTTCACACACCTTCATTCTGTGACTTCACACACGTCCATTCTATGACTTCACACACCTCCATTCTGTGACTTCACTCACTTCCATTATGACTTCACACACCTTCATTCTGCCTTCACATACCTCCATTCTATGACTTCACACACCTCCATTCTGAATTCACACACCTCCATTCTATGATTTCGCACACCTCCATTCTATGACTTCGCACACCTCCATTCCATGACTTCACACACCTCCAATTTGACTTCACACACCTCCATTCTGTGACTTCACACACCTACATTCTATGGCTTCAGACACTTCCATTCTGTGACTTCACACACCTTCATTCTGTGACTTCACACACCTCCATTCTATGACTTCACACACCTCCATTCTGTGACTTCACACACTTCCATTCTGACTTCACACACTTGCATTTTGACTTCACACACCTCCAGTGTATGACTTCACACACCTCCATTGTGACTTCACACACCTCCATTCTATGAGTTCACAAACCTCCATTCTATGACTTCTCACACCTCCATTCTGTGACTTCACACACCTCCATTCTGAGATTACACACCTCCATTCTATGACTTCATACACCTCCATTCTGTGACTTCACACACCTCCATTCTATGACTTCACACACCTCCATTCGATGAGTTCACACACCTCCATTCTCTGACTTCACACACCTACATTCTATGGCTTCAGACACTTGCATTCTGCGACTTCACAAACCTCCATTCTGACTTCACACACCTCCATTCTATGACTTCACACACCTCCATTCTGACTTCACACACCTACATTCTATGACTTCGCACACCTCCATTCTATGACTTCGCACACCTCCATTCCATGACTTCACACACCTCCAATCTTACTTCACACACCTCCATTCTGTGACTTCACACACCTACATTCTATGGCTTCAGACACTTCCATTCTGTGACTTTACACACCTTCAATCTATGTCTTCACACACCTCCATTCTATGACTTCACACACCTCCATTCTGTGACTTCACACACCTGCATTCTATGACTTCACACATTCATTCTGACTTCATACACCTCCATTCTATGACTTCACACCCCTCCATTCCATGATTCACACACCTCCAATCTGACTTCACACACCTCCATTCTTTGACTTCACACACCTCCATTCTGACTTCACACACCTCCATTCTGAATTCACACACCTCCATTCTATGATTTCGCACACCTCCATTCTATGACTTCGCAAACCTCCATTCTGTGACTTCACACACCTGCATTCTATGACTTCACACATTCATTCTGACTTCATACCCCTCCATTCTATGACTTCACACCCCTCCATTCCATGATTCACACACCTCCAATCTGACTTCACACACCTCCAATTTGACTTCACACACGTCCATTCTGTGACTTCACACACCTACATGCTATGGCTTCAGACACTTCCATTCTGTGACTTCACACACCTTCATTCTTTGACTTCACACACCTCCATTCTATGACTTCACACACCTCCATTCTGTGACTTCACACACTTCCATTCTGACTTCACACACTTGCATTGTGACTTCACACACCTCCACTGTATGACTTCACACACCTCCATTGTGACTTCACACACCTCCATTCTATGAGTTCACAAACCTCCATTCTATGACTTCTCACACCTCCATTCTGTGACTTCACACACCTCCATTCTGAGTTCACACACATCCATTCTATGACTTCATACACCTCCATTCTGTGACTTCACACACCTCCATTCTGTGACTTCACACACCTCCATTCTATGAGTTCACACACCTCCATTCTCTGACTTCACACACCTACATTCTATGGCTTCAGACACTTCCATTCTGTGACTTCACACACCTTCATTCTGTGACTTCACACACGTCCATTCTATGACTTCACACACCTCCATTCTGTGACTTCACTCACTTCCATTATGACTTCACACACCTTCATTCTGCCTTCACATACCTCCATTCTATGACTTCACACACCTCCATTCTGAATTCACACACCTCCATTCTATGATTTCGCACACCTCCATTCTATGACTTCGCACACCTCCATTCCATGACTTCACACACCTCCAATTTGACTTCACACACCTCCATTCTGTGACTTCACACACCTACATTCTATGGCTTCAGACACTTCCATTCTGTGACTTCACACACCTTCATTCTGTGACTTCACACACCTCCATTCTATGACTTCACATACCTCCATTCTGTGACTTCACACACTTCCATTCTGACTTCACACACTTGCATTTTGACTTCACACACCTCCAGTGTATGACTTCACACACCTCCATTGTGACTTCACACACCTCCATTCTATGAGTTCACAAACCTCCATTCTATGACTTCACACACCTCCACTCTGAGATCACACACCTCCATTCTATGACTTCATACACCTCCATTCTGTGACTTCACACACCTCCATTCTATGACTTCACACACCTCCATTCGATGAGTTCACACACCTCCATTCTCTGACTTCACACACCTACATTCTATGGCTTCAGACACTTGCATTCTGCGACTTCACAAACCTCCATTCTGACTTCACACACCTCCATTCTATGACTTCACACACCTCCATTCTGACTTCACACACCTACATTCTGTGACTTCGCACACCTCCATTCTATGACTTCGCACACCTCCATTCCATGACTTCACACACCTCCAATCTTACTTCACACACCTCCATTCTGTGACTTCACACACCTACATTCTATGGCTTCAGACACTTCCATTCTGTGACTTTACACACCTTCAATCTATGTCTTCACACACCTCCATTCTATGACTTCACACACCTCCATTCTGTGACTTCACACACCTGCATTCTATGACTTCACACATTCATTCTGACTTCATACACCTCCATTCTATGACTTCACACCCCTCCATTCCATGATTCACACACCTCCAATCTGACTTCACACACCTCCATTCTTTGACTTCACACACCTCCATTCTGACTTCACACACCTCCATTCTGAATTCACACACCTCCATTCTATGATTTCGCACACCTCCATTCTATGACTTCGCAAACCTCCATTCTGTGACTTCACACACCTGCATTCTATGACTTCACACATTCATTCTGACTTCATACCCCTCCATTCTATGACTTCACACCCCTCCATTCCATGATTCACACACCTCCAATCTGACTTCACACACCTCCAATTTGACTTCACACACGTCCATTCTGTGACTTCACACACCTACATGCTATGGCTTCAGACACTTCCATTCTGTGACTTCACACACCTTCATTCTTTGACTTCACACACCTCCATTCTATGACTTCACACACCTCCATTCTGTGACTTCACACACTTCCATTCTGACTTCACACACTTGCATTGTGACTTCACACACCTCCACTGTATGACTTCACACACCTCCATTGTGACTTCACACACCTCCATTCTATGAGTTCACAAACCTCCATTCTATGACTTCTCACACCTCCATTCTGTGACTTCACACACCTCCATTCTGAGTTCACACACATCCATTCTATGACTTCATACACCTCCATTCTGTGACTTCACACACCTCCATTCTGTGACTTCACACACCTCCATTCTATGAGTTCACACACCTCCATTCTCTGACTTCACACACCTACATTCTATGGCTTCAGACACTTCCATTCTGTGACTTCACACACCTTCATTCTGTGACTTCACACACGTCCATTCTATGACTTCACACACCTCCATTCTGTGACTTCACTCACTTCCATTATGACTTCACACACCTTCATTCTGCCTTCACATACCTCCATTCTATGACTTCACACACCTCCATTCTGAATTCACACACCTCCATTCTATGATTTCGCACACCTCCATTCTATGACTTCGCACACCTCCATTCCATGACTTCACACACCTCCAATTTGACTTCACACACCTCCATTCTGTGACTTCACACACCTACATTCTATGGCTTCAGACACTTCCATTCTGTGACTTCACACACCTTCATTCTGTGACTTCACACCCCTCCATTCTATGACTTCACACACCTCCATTCTGTGACTTCACACACTTCCATTCTGACTTCACACACTTGCATTTTGACTTCACACACCTCCAATGTATGACTTCACACACCTCCATTGTGACTTCACACACCTCCATTCTATGAGTTCACAAACCTCCATTCTATGACTTCACACACCTCCATTCTGAAATCACACACCTCCATTCTATGACTTTATACACCTCCATTCTGTGACTTCACACACCTCCATTCTATGACTTCACACACCTCCATTCGATGAGTTCACACACCTCCATTCTCTGACTTCACACACCTACATTCTATGGCTTCAGACACTTGCATTCTGCGACTTCACAAACCTCCATTCTGACTTCACACACCTCCATTCCATGACTTCACACACCTCCAATCTTACTTCACACACCTCCATTCTGTGACTTCACACACCTCCATTCTATGACTTCACACACCTCTATTTGACTTCACACACCTCCATTCTATGACTTCACACACCTCCATTCTGACTTCACACAACTCCATTCTATGACTTCACACACCTCCATTCTGACTTCACACACTTCCATTCTGTGACTTCACACCTGCACTCTATGGCTTCACACACCTCCATTCTGTGACTTCACACACCTCCATTCTATGACTTCTCACACCACCAATCTATGACTTCGCACACCTCCATTCCATGACTTCACACACGTCCAATCTGACTTCACACACCTCCATTCTGTGACTTCACACACCTACATTCTATGGCTTCACACACCTCCATTCTGTGACTTCACACACCTACATTCTCTGACTTCTCACACCACCATTCTATGCCTTTAAACACCTCCATTCTGATTTCACACACCTCCATTCTTTGACGTAACACACCTCCATTTTGACTTCACCCACCTCCATTCTTTGACTTCACACACCTCCATTCTGACTTCACACACCTCCATTCTATGACTTGATACACCTCCATTCTGTGACTTCACACACCTCCATTCTATGACTGCACACAAATCCATTCTATGACTTCACACACCTCCATTCTATGACTCACACACCTCCATTCTGACTTCACACACCTCCCTTCTATGATTTCGCACACCTCCATTCTATGACTTCGCACACCTCCATTCCATGACTTCACACACCTCTAATTTGACTTCACACACCTCCATTCTGTGACTTCACACACCTACATTGTATGGCTTCCGACACTTCCATTCTGTGACTTCACACACCTTCATTCTGTCACTTCACACACCTCCATTCTATGACTTCACACACGTCCATTCTGAGACTTCACACACTTCCATTCTGACTTCACACACTTCCATTGTGACTTCAAACACCTCCATTGTATGACTTCACACACCTCCATTGTGACTACAAACACCTCCATTCTATGAGTTCACAAACCTCCATTCTATGACTTCACACACCTCCATTCTGTGACTTCACACACCTCCATTCTGACTTCACACACCTCCATTCTGTGACTTCATACACCTCCATTCTGTGACTTCACACACCTCCAGTCTATCACTTCACACACCTCCATTTTATGAGTTCACACACCTCCATTCTGCCTTCACATACCTCCATTCTATGACTTCACACATCTTCATTCTTACTTCACAAACATCCATTCTGTGACTTCACACACCTCCATTCTGACTTTACACACCTCAATTCTTTGACTTAACAAACCTCCATTCTATGACTTCACACATTTCCATTGTGTGACTTCACACACTTCCATTGTGACTTCACACACCTCCATTGTATGACTTCACACACCTCCATTGTGACTTCACACACCTCCATTCTATGAGTTTACAATCCTCCATTCTATGACTTCACACACCTCCATTCTGTGACTTCACACACCTCCATTTTGTGACTTCACACACCTCCATTGTGACTTCACACACCTCCATTAGATGACTTCACCCACCTCCATTCTGTGACTTCACACACCTCCATTTTGTGACTTCACACACCTCCACTGTGACCTCACACACCTCCATTCGATGACTTCACACACCTCCATTCTATGACTTCACACACCTCCATTCTGTGACTTCACACACCTCCATTCTGTGACTTCACACACATCCATTCTATGACTTCACACACCTCCATTCTATGAGTTCACAAACCTCCATTCTGACTTCACACACCTCCACACTATGACTTCACACACCACCATTCGATGAGTTCACACACCTCCATTCTATGACTTCGCACACCTCCATTCTATGACTTCGCACACCTCCATTCCATGATTTCACACACCTCCAATCGGACTTCACACACCTCCATTCTCTGACTTCACACACCTACATTCTATGACTTCACACACCTCCATCTGTGACTTCACACACTTCCATTCTGACTACACACACCTCCATTCTGACTTCACACACCTCCATTGTATGACATCACACACCTTCATTCTTACTTCACACCCCTCCATCTATGACTTCACACACCTCCATTCTGTGACTTCACACACCTCCATTCTGTCACTACACACATCCATTCTAAGACTACACGCACCTCCATTCTATGACTACACACACCTCCTTTCTGTGACTTCACACACCTCCATTCTGTGACTTCACAGACCTCCATTCTGACTTTACACACCTCAATTCTTTGACTTAACAAACCTCGATTCTATGACATCACACACTTCCATTCTGTGACTTCACACACTTCTATTGTGACTTCACACACCTCCATTCTATGAGTTCACAAACCTCCATTCTAAGACTTCACACACCTCCATTTTGTGACTTCACACACCTCCATTGTGACTTCACACACCTCCATTCGATGAGTTCACACACCTCCATTCTATGACTTCACACACCTCCATTCTGACTTCACACACCTCCATTCTATGACTTCGCACACCTCCATTCTATGACTTCGCACACCTCCATTCCATGACTTCACACACCTCCAATCTGACTTCACACACCTCCATTCTGTGACTTCACACACCTACATTCTATGACTTCACACACCTCCATCTGTGACTTCACACACTTCCATTCTGACTACACACACCTCCATTCTGACTTCACACACCTCCATTGTATGACTTCACACACCTTCATTCTTACTTCAAACCCCTCCATTCTATGACTTCACACACCTCCATTCTGTGACTTCACACATCTCCATTCTGTGACTTCACACACCTCCATTCTGTGACTTCACACACATCCATTCTCTGACTTCACGCACCTCCATTCTATGACTTCACACATTTCAATTCTGACTTCACACACCTTCATTCTTATTTCACAAACATCCATTCTTTGACTTCACACACCTTCATTCTGACTTCACACCCCTCCATTCTATGACTTTACAAACCTCCATTCCATGACTTCACACACCACCAATCTGACTTCACACACCTCCATTCTGTGACTTAACACACCTCCATTCTGACTGCACACACCTCCATTCTATGACTTCACATACCTCCATTCTGTGACTTCACACACCTCCATTCTATGACTTCACACACGTCTATTACGACTTCACACACCTCCATTATATGACTTCACACACCTCCATTCTGACTTCACACAACTCCATTCTATGACTTCACACACCTCCATTCTGACTTCACACACTTCCATTCTGTGACTTCACACACCTGCACTCTATGGCTTCACACACCTTCATTCTGTGACTTCACACACCTCCATTCCATGACTCCTCACACCACCAATCTATGACTTCACACACCTCCATTCTGTGACTTCACACACCTACATTCTATGGCTTCACACACCTCCATTCTGTGACTTCACACACCTACATTCTCTGACTTCTCACACCACCATTCTATGCCTTCAAACACCTCCATTCTGATTTCACACACCTCCATTCTTTGACGTAACACACCTCCATTTTGACTTCACACACCTCCATTCTATGACTTCGCACACCTCCATTCTATGACTTCGCACACCTCCAATCTGACTTCACGCACCTCCATTCTGTGACTTCACACACCTACATTCTATGGCTTCACACACCTCCATTCTGTGACTTCACACCCCTCCGTTCTATGACTTCACGCACCTCCATTCTATGACTTCACACACCTCCATTCTGTGACTTCACACACCTCCATTCTGTGACTTCACATACATCCATTCTATGACTTCAAACATTTCAATTCTGACTTCACACACCTTCATACTTACTTCACAAACATCCATTCTTTGACTTCACACACCTTCATTCTGACTTCACACCACTCCATTCTATAACTTTACACACCTCCATTCCATGACTTCAAACACCACCAATCTGACTTCACACACCTCCATTCTGTGACTTCACACACCTCCATTCTGACTTCACACACCTCCATTCTATGACTTCACACACCTCCATTCTATGACTTCACATTCCTCCATTGTGACTTCACACACCTCCATTCTATGATTTCATACACCTCCATTCTGACTTCACACACCTCCATTCTATGACTTCACACACCTCCATTCTCACTTCACACACTCCATTCTGTGACTTCACACACCTACATTCTATGGCTTCACACACCTCCAATCTGTGACATCACACACCTCCATTCAATGAGTTCACACCCCTCCATTCAGTGACTTCACACACCTCCATTCTATGACTTCACACACATTCATTCTGACTTCATACCCCTCCTTTCTATGACTTCACCCCCCTCCATTCCATGACTTCACACACATCCAATCTGACTTCACCCACCTCCATTCTTTGACTTCACACACCTCCATTCTGACTTCACACACCTCCATTCTATGACTTCATACACCTCCATTCTGTGACTTCACACACCTCCATTCTATGACTTCACACACCTCCATTCTATGACTTCACACACCTCCATTCTATGACTTCACACACCTCCATTCTGACTTCACACACCTCCCTTCTGTGATTTCGCACACCTCCATTCTATGACTTCGCACACCTCCATTCCATGACTTCACACACCTCTAATTTGACTTCACACACCTCCATTCTGTGACTTCACACACCTACATTGTATGGCTTCAGACACTTCATTCTGTGACTTCACACACCTCCATTCTATGACTTCACACACGTCCATTCTGTGACTTCACACACTTCCATTCTGACTTCACACACTTCCATTGTGACTTCAAACACCTCCATTGTATGACTTCACACAACTCCATTGTGACTTCAAACACCTCCATTCTATGAGTTCACAAACCTCCATTCTATGACTTCACACACCTCCATTCTGACTTCACACACCTCCATTCTGTGACTTCACCCACCTCCATTCTGACTTCACACACCTCCATTCTGTCACTTCACACACCTCCATTCTGTGACTTCACCCACCTCCATTCTGACTTCACACACCTCCATTCTATGAGTTCACAAACCTCCATTCTATGACTTCACACACCTCCATTCTGTGACTTCACCCACCTCCATTCTGCCTTCACATACCTCCATTCTATGACTTCAAACATCTTCATTCTTACTTCACAAACATCCATTCTGTGACTTCACACACCTCC
Organism: Megascapheus bottae; assembly: GCF_031878675.1. Lineage (NCBI taxonomy): Eukaryota > Metazoa > Chordata > Mammalia > Rodentia > Geomyidae > Megascapheus > Megascapheus bottae. Next base: position 29,422 of record NW_028327716.1, read on the forward strand.
ATTCTGACTTTACACACCTCAATTCTTTGACTTAACAAACCTCCATTCTATAACTTGACACACTTCCATTGCGTGTCTTCACACACTTCCATTGTGACTTCACACACCTCCATTGTATGACTTCACACACCTCCATTGTGACTACACACCTCCATTCTATGAGTTTACAATCCTCCATTCTATGACTTCACACACCTCCATTCTGTGACTTCACACACCTCCATTTTGTGACTTCACACACCTCCATTGTGACTTCACACACCTCCATTCCATGAATTCACACACCTCCATTCTATGACTTCACACACCTCCATTCTGTGACTTCACACACATCCATTCTATGACTTTACACACCTCCATTCTATGAGTTCACAAACCTCCATTGTGACTTCACACACCTCCATTCTATGACTTCACACACCACCATTCGATGAGTTCACACACCTCCATTCTATGACTTCGCACACCTCCATTCTATGACTTCGCACACCTCCATTCCATGACTTCACACACCTCCAATCTGACTTCACACACCTCCATTCTGTGACTTCACACACCTACATTCTATGACTTCACACACCTCCATCTGTGAGTTCACACACTTCCATTCTGACTACAAAAACCTCCATTCTGACTTCACACACCTCCATTGTATGACATCACACACCTTCATTCTTACTTCACACCCCTCCATCTATGACTTCACACACCTCATTCTGTGACTTCACACACCCCCATTCTCTCACTACACACATCCATTCAAAGACTACACGCACCTCCATTTTATGACTACACACACCTCCATTCTGTGACTTCACACACCTCCATTCTGTGACTTCACACACATCCATTCTATGACTTCACGCACCTCCATTCTATGACTTCAGACATTTCAATTCTGACTTCACAGATCTTCATTCTTACTTCACAAACATCCATTCTTTGACTTCACACACCTTCATTCTGACTTCACACCCCTCCATTCTATGACTTTACACACCTCCATTCCATGACTTCACACACCACCAATTTGACTTCACACACCTCCATTCTGTGACTTCACACACCTCCATTCTGACTTCACACACCTCCATTCTATGACTTCACACACTTCCATTCTGTGACTTCACACACCTCCAATCTATGCCTTTCACACACCTCCATTCTGACTTCACACACCTCCATTATATGACTTCACACACCTCCATTCTGACTTCACACAACTCCATTCTATGACTTCACACACCTCCATTCTGACTTCACACACCTCCATTCTGTGACTTCACACACCTCCATTCTGTGACTTCACACACCTCCATTCTATGACTTCACACACCTCTATTGTGACTTCACACACCTCCATTCTGTGACTTCACACACCTCCATTCTGACTTCACACAACTCCATTCTATGGCTTCACACACCTCCATTCTGTGACTTCACACACCTCCATTCTATGACTTCTCACGCCACCATTCTATGACTTCGCACAACTCCATTCCATGACTTCACACACCTCCAATCTGACTTCACACACCTCCATTCTGTGACTACACACACCTACATACTAAGGCTTCACACACTTCCATTCTGTGACTTCACACACCTCCATTCTATGACTTCACACACCTCCATTCTATGACATCACAAACCTCAATTCTGTGACTTCACACACTTTCATTCTGACTTCACACACCTCCATTCCGAGTTCACACACCTCCATTCTATGACTTCACACACCTCAATTGTGACTTCACACACCTCCATTCTATGAGTTCACACACCTCCATTCTATGACTTCACACACCTCCATTCTGTGACTTCACACACATCCATTCTATGACTTCACGCACCTCCATTCTATGACTTCACACAACTCCATTCTGTCACTTCACACACCTCCATTCTGTGACTTCACATACATCCATTCTATGACTTCAAACATTTCAATTCTGACTTCACACACCTTCATTCTTACTTCACAAACATCCATTCTTTGACTTCACACACCTTCATTCTGACTTCACACACCTCCATTCTATGACTTTACAAACCTCCATTCCATGACTTCAAACACCACCAATCTGACTTCACACACCTCCATTCTATGAGTTCACACACCTCCATTTTGACTTCACCACATCCATTATGTGACTTCACACACCTCCATTCTGTGACTTCACACACTTCCATACTGACTTCACACACCTCCATTCTGCCTTCACATACCTCCATTCTATGACTTCGCACACCTCCAATCTGACTTCACACACCTACATTCTATGGCTTCAGACACTTCCATTCTGTGACTTCACACACCTTCATTCTATGTCTTCACACACCTCCATTCTATGACTTCACACACCTCCATTCTGTGACTTCACACACCTGCATTCTATGACTTCACACATTCATTCTGACTTCATACCCCTCCATTCTATGACTTCACACCTCTCCATTCCATGATTCACACACCTCCAATCTGACTTCACACACCTCCATTCTTTGACTTCACACACCTCCATTCTGACTTCACACACCTCCATTCTGAATTCACACACCTCCATTCTATGATTTCGCACACCTCCATTCTATGACATCGCGCACCTCCATTCCATGACTTCACACACCTCCAATTTGACTTCACACACCTCCATTCTGTGACCTCACTGTCCTACATTCTATGGCTTCAGACACTTCCATTCTGTGACTTCACACACCTTCATTCTATGTCTTCACACACCTCCATTCTGTGACTTCACACACCTTCATTCTGTGACTTCACACACCTCCATTCTATGACTTCACATACCTCCATTCTGTGACTTCACACACTTCCATTCTGACTTCACACACTTGCATTGTGACTTCACACACCTCCACTGTATGACTTCACACACCTCCATTGTGTCTTCACACACCTCCATTCTATGACTTCACACACTTTCATTCTTACTTCACAAACATCCATTCTGTGACTTCACAAACCTACATTCTGACTTTACACACCTCAATTCTTTGACTTAACAAACCTCCATTCTATGACTTCACACACTTCCATTCTGTGCCTTACACACCTGCATTCTATGGCTTCACAAACCTCCATTCTGTGACTTCACACACCTCCATTCTATGACTTCTCACACTAACAATCTATGACTTCGCACACCTCCATTCCATGACTTCACACACCTCCAATCTGACTTCACACACCTCCATTCTGTGACTTCACACACCTACATTCTAAGGTTCACACACCTGCATTCTGTGACTTTACACACCTCTATTCTATGACTTCACACACCTCCATTCTATGACATCACAAACCTCAATTCTGTGACTTCACACACTTTCATTCTGACTTCACACACCTCCATTCCGTCTTCACACACCTCCATTCTATGACTTCACACACCTCCATTCTGTGACTTCACACACATCCACTCTATGACTTCACGCACCTCCATTCTATGACTTCACACATTTCAATTCTGACTTCACACACCTTTATTCTTACTTCACAAACCTCCATTCCATGACTTCAAACACCTCCATTCTGACTTCACACACCTCCATTCTGTGACTTCACACACCTACATTCTATGGCTTCACACACCTCCATTCTGTGACTTCACACACCTCCATTCTCTGACTTCTCACACCACCATTCTATGACTTCAAACTCCTCCATTCTGATTTCACACACCTCCATTCTTTGACGTAACACACCTCCATTCTGACTTCACACACCTCCATTCTATGACTTCGCACACCTCCATTCTATGACTTCGCACACGTCCAATCTGACTTCACACACCTCCATTCTGTGACTTCACACATCTACATTCTATGGCTTCCACATCTCCATTCTGTGACTTCACACACCTCCCTTCTGTGACTTTACACACCTCCATTCTATGACTTCGCAGACCTCCATTCTATGATTCGCACACCTCCATTCCATGACTTCACACACCTCCAGTCTGACTTCACACAACTCCATTATGTGACTTTCCACACCTACATTCTATGGCTTCACACACCTCCATTCTGTGACTTCACACCCCTTCATTCTATGACTTCACGCACCTCCATTCTATGATTTCACACACCTCCATTCTGTGACTTCACACCTCCATTCTGTGACAGAACACCTCCATTCTGTGACTTCACACACATGCATTCTATGACTTCAAACATTTCAATTCTGACTTCACACACCTTCATTCTTACTTCAAAAACATTCATTCTTTGACTTCACACACCTTCATTCTGACTTCACACCCCTCCATTCTATGACTTTACACACCTCCATTCCATGATTCAGACATCACCAATCTGACTTCACACACCTCCATTCTATGAGTTCACACACCTCCATTCTGACTTCACACACCTCCATTCTGTGACTTCACACACCTCCATTCTGTGACTTCACACACTTCCATTCTGACCTCACACACCTCCATTCTGCCTTCACATACCTCCATTCTATGACTTCACCCACCTTCATTCTTACTTCACACACCTCCATTCTGTGACTTCACACACCTACATTCTATGGCTTCAGACACTTACATTCTGTGACTTTACACACCTTCAATCTATGTCTTCACACACCTCCATTCTATGACTTCACACACCTCCATTCTGTGACTTCACACACCTGCATTCTATGACTTCACACATTCATTCTGACTTCATACACCTCCATTCTATGACTTCACACCCCTCCATTTCCATGATTCACACACCTCCAATCTGACTTCACACACCTCCATTCTTTGACTTCACACACCTCCTTCTGACTTCACACACCTCCATTCTGAATTCACACACCTCCATTCTATGATTTCGCACACCTCCATTCTATGACTTCGCAAACCTCCATTCTGTGACTTCACACACCTGCATTCTATGACTTCACACATTCATTCTGACTTCATACCCCTCCATTCTATGACTTCACACCCCTCCATTCCATGATTCACACACCTCCAATCTGACTTCACACACCTCCAATTTGACTTCACACACGTCCATTCTGTGACTTCACACACCTACATGCTATGGCTTCAGACACTTCCATTCTGTGACTTCACACACCTTCATTCTTTGACTTCACACACCTCCATTCTATGACTTCACACACCTCCATTCTGTGACTTCACACACTTCCATTCTGACTTCACACACTTGCATTGTGACTTCACACACCTCCACTGTATGACTTCACACACCTCCATTGTGACTTCACACACCTCCATTCTATGAGTTCACAAACCTCCATTCTATGACTTCTCACACCTCCATTCTGTGACTTCACACACCTCCATTCTGAGTTCACACACATCCATTCTATGACTTCATACACCTCCATTCTGTGACTTCACACACCTCCATTCTGTGACTTCACACACCTCCATTCTATGAGTTCACACACCTCCATTCTCTGACTTCACACACCTACATTCTATGGCTTCAGACACTTCCATTCTGTGACTTCACACACCTTCATTCTGTGACTTCACACACGTCCATTCTATGACTTCACACACCTCCATTCTGTGACTTCACTCACTTCCATTATGACTTCACACACCTTCATTCTGCCTTCACATACCTCCATTCTATGACTTCACACACCTCCATTCTGAATTCACACACCTCCATTCTATGATTTCGCACACCTCCATTCTATGACTTCGCACACCTCCATTCATGACTTCACACACCACCAATTTGACTTCACACACCTCCATTCTGTGACTTCACACACTACATTCTATGGCTTCAGACACTTCCATTCTGTGACTTCACACACCTTGATTCTGTGACTTCACACACCTCCATTCTATGACTTCACACACCTCCATTCTGTGACTTCACACACTTCCATTCTGACTTCACACACTTGCATTTTGACTTCACACACCTCCAGTGTATGACTTCACACACCTCCATTGTGACTTCACACACCTCCATTCTATGAGTTCACAAACCTCCATTCTATGACTTCTCACACCTCCATTCTGTGACTTCACACACCTCCATTCTGAGATCACACACCTCCATTCTATGACTTCATACACCTCCATTCTGTGACTTCACACACCTCCATTCTATGACTTCACACACCTCCATTCGATGAGTTCACACACCTGCATTCTCTGACTTCACACACCTACATTCTATGGCTTCAGACACTTGCATTCTGCGACTTCACAAACCTCCATTCTGACTTCACACACCTCCATTCTATGACTTCACACACCTCCATTCTGACTTCACACACCTCCATTCTATGACTTCGCACACCTCCATTCTATGACTTCGCACACCTCCATTCCATGACTTCACACACCTCCAATCTTACTTCACACACCTCCATTCTGTGACTTCACACACCTACATTCTATGGCTTCAGACACTTCCATTCTGTGACTTTACACACCTTCAATCTATGTCTTCACACACCTCCATTCTATGACTTCACACACCTCCATTCTGTGACTTCACACACCTCCATTCCATGATTCACACACCTCCAATCTGACTTCACACACCTCCATTCTTTGACTTCACACACCTCCATTCTGACTTCACACACCTCCATTCTGAATTCACACACCTCCATTCTATGATTTCGCACACCTCCATTCTATGACTTCGCAAACCTCCATTCTGTGACTTCACACACCTGCATTCTATGACTTCACACATTCATTCTGACTTCATACCCCTCCATTCTATGACTTCACACCCCTCCATTCCATGATTCACACACCTCCAATCTGACTTCACACACCTCCAATTTGACTTCACACACGTCCATTCTGTGACTTCACACACCTACATGCTATGGCTTCAGACACTTCCATTCTGTGACTTCACACACCTTCATTCTTTGACTTCACACACCTCCATTGTGACTTCACACACCTCCATTCTATGAGTTCACAAACCTCCATTCTATGACTTCTCACACCTCCATTCTGTGACTTCACACACCTCCATTCTGAGTTCACACACATCCATTCTATGACTTCATACACCTCCATTCTGTGACTTCACACACCTCCATTCTGTGACTTCACACACCTCCATTCTATGAGTTCACACACCTCCATTCTCTGACTTCACACACCTACATTCTATGGCTTCAGACACTTCCATTCTGTGACTTCACACACCTTCATTCTGTGACTTCACACACGTCCATTCTATGACTTCACACACCTCCATTCTGTGACTTCACTCACTTCCATTATGACTTCACACACCTTCATTCTGCCTTCACATACCTCCATTCTATGACTTCACACACCTCCATTCTGAATTCACACACCTCCATTCTATGATTTCGCACACCTCCATTCTATGACTTCGCACACCTCCATTCCACGACTTCACACACCTCCAATTTGACTTCACACACCTCCATTCTGTGACTTCACACACCTCCATTCTATGGCTTCAGACACTTCCATTCTGTGACTTCACACACCTTCATTCTGTGACTTCACACACCTCCATTCTATGACTTCACACACCTCCATTCTGTGACTTCACACACTTCCATTCTGACTTCACACACTTGCATTTTGACTTCACACACCTCCAATGTATGACTTCACACACCTCCATTGTGACTTCACACACCTCCATTCTATGAGTTCACAAACCTCCATTCTATGACTTCACACACCTCCATTCTGAAATCACACACCTCCATTCTATGACTTCATACACCTCCATTCTGTGACTTCACACACCTCCATTCTATGACTTCACACACCTCCATTCCATGAGTTCACACACCTCCATTCTCTGACTTCACACACCTCCCTTCTATGATTTCGCACACCTCCATTCTATGACTTCGCACACCTCCATTCCATGACTTCACACACCTCTAATTTGACTTCACACACCTCCATTCTGTGACTTCACACACCTACATTGTATGGCTTCCGACACTTCCATTCTGTGACTTCACACACCTTCATTCTGTCACTTCACACACCTCCATTCTATGACTTCACACACGTCCATTCTGAGACTTCACACACTTCCATTCTGACTTCACACACTTCCATTGTGACTTCAAACACCTCCATTGTATGACTTCACACACCTCCATTGTGACTTCAAACACCTCCATTCTATGAGTTCACAAACCTCCATTCTATGACTTCACACACCTCCATTCTGTGACTTCACACACCTCCATTCTGACTTCACACACCTCCATTCTGTGACTTCATACACCTCCATTCTGTGACTTCACACACCTCCAGTCTATCACTTCACACACCTCCATTTTATGAGTTCACACACCTCCATTCTGCCTTCACATACCTCCATTCTATGACTTCACACATCTTCATTCTTACTTCACAAACATCCATTCTGTGACTTCACACACCTCCATTCTGACTTTACACACCTCAATTCTTTGACTTAACAAACCTCCATTCTATGACTTCACACATTTCCATTGTGTGACTTCACACACTTCCATTGTGACTTCACACACCTCCATTGTATGACTTCACACACCTCCATTGTGACTTCACACACCTCCATTCTATGAGTTTACAATCCTCCATTCTATGACTTCACACACCTCCATTCTGTGACTTTACACACCTCCATTTTGTGACTTCACACACCTCCATTGTGACTTCACACACCTCCATTAGATGACTTCACCCACCTCCATTCTGTGACTTCACACACCTACATGCTATGGCTTCAGACACTTCCATTCTGTGACTTCACACACCTTCATTCTTTGACTTCACACACCTCCATTCTATGACTTCACACACCTCCATTCTGTGACTTCACACACTTCCATTCTGAATTCACACACTTGCATTGTGACTTCACACACCTCCACTGTATGACTTCACACACCTCCATTGTGACTTCACACACCTCCATTCTATGAGTTCACAAACCTCCATTCTATGACTTCTCACACCTCCATTCTGTGACTTCACACACCTCCATTCTGAGTTCACACACATCCATTCTATGACTTCATACACCTCCATTCTGTGACTTCACACACCTCCATTCTGTGACTTCACACACCTCCATTCTATGAGTTCACACACCTCCATTCTCTGACTTCACACACCTACATTCTATGGCTTCAGACACTTCCATTCTGTGACTTCACACACCTTCATTCTGTGACTTCACACACGTCCATTCTATGACTTCACACACCTCCATTCTGTGACTTCACTCACTTCCATTATGACTTCACACACCTTCATTCTGCCTTCACATACCTCCATTCTATGACTTCACACACCTCCATTCTGAATTCACACACCTCCATTCTATGATTTCGCACACCTCCATTCTATGACTTCGCACACCTCCATTCCACGACTTCACACACCTCCAATTTGACTTCACATACCTCCATTCTGTGACTTCACACACCTACATTCTATGGCTTCAGACACTTCCATTCTGCGACTTCACACACCTTCATTCTGTGACTTCACACACCTCCATTCTATGACTTCACACACCTCCATTCTGTGACTTCACACACTTCCATTCTGACTTCACACACTTGCATTTTGACTTCACACACCTCCAATGTATGACTTCACACACCTCCATTGTGACTTCACACACCTCCATTCTTTGAGTTCACAAACCTCCATTCTATGACTTCACACACCTCCATTCTGAAATCACACACCTCCATTCTATGACTTCATACACCTCCATTCTGTGACTTCACACACCTCCATTCTATGACTTCACACACCTCCATTCGATGAGTTCACACACCTCCATTCTCTGACTTCACACACCTCCCTTCTATGATTTCGCACACCTCCATTCTATGACTTCGCACACCTCCATTCCATGACTTCACACACCTCTAATTTGACTTCACACACCTCCATTCTGTGACTTCACACACCTACATTGTATGGCTTCCGACACTTCCATTCTGTGACTTCACACACCTTCATTCTGTCACTTCACACACCTCCATTCTATGACTTCACACACGTCCATTCTGAGACTTCACACACTTCCATTCTGACTTCACACACTTCCATTGTGACTTCAAACACCTCCATTGTATGACTTCACACACCTCCATTGTGACTTCAAACACCTCCATTCTATGAGTTCACAAACCTCCATTCTATGACTTCACACACCTCCATTCTGTGACTTCACACACCTCCATTCTGACTTCACACACCTCCATTCTGTGACTTCATACACCTCCATTCTGTGACTTCACACACCTCCAGTCTATCACTTCACACACCTCCATTTTATGAGTTCACACACCTCCATTCTGCCTTCACATACCTCCATTCTATGACTTCACACATCTTCATTCTTACTTCACAAACATCCATTCTGTGACTTCACACACCTCCATTCTGACTTTACACACCTCAATTCTTTGACTTAACAAACCTCCATTCTATGACTTCACACATTTCCATTGTGTGACTTTACACACTTCCATTGTGACTTCACACACCTCCATTGTATGACTTCACACACCTCCATTGTGACTTCACACACCTCCATTCTATGAGTTTACAATCCTCCATTCTATGACTTCACACACCTCCATTCTGTGACTTTACACACCTCCATTTTGTGACTTCACACACCTCCATTGTGACTTCACACACCTCCATTAGATGACTTCACCCACCTCCATTCTGTGACTTCACACACCTCCATTTTGTGACTTCACACACCTCCATTGTGACCTCACACACCTCCATTCGATGACTTCACACACCTCCATTCTATGACTTCACACACCTCCATTCTCTGACTTCACACACCTCCATTCTGTGACTTCACACAACATCCATTCTATGACTTCACACACCTCCATTCTATGAGTTCACAAACCTCCATTCTGACTTCACACACCTCCACTCTATGACTTCACACACCACCATTCGATGAGTTCACACACCTCCATTCTATGACTTCGCACACCTCCATTCTATGACTTCGCACACCTCCATTCCATGATTTCACACACCTTCAATCGGACTTCACACACCTCCATTCTCTGACTTCACACACCTACATTCTATGACTTCACACACCTCCATCTGTGACTTCACACACTTCCATTCTGACTACACACACCTCCATTCTGACTTCACACACCTCCATTGTATGACATCACACACCTTCATTCTTACTTCACACCCCTCCATCTATGACTTCACACACCTCCATTCTGTGACTTCACACACCTCCATTCTGTCACTACACACATCCATTCTAAGACTACACGCACCTCCATTCTATGACTACACACACCTCCTTTCTGTGACTTCACACACTCCATTCTGTGACTTCACAGACCTCCATTCTGACTTTACACACCTCAATTCTTTGACTTAACAAACCTCGATTCTATGACTTCACACACTTCCATTCTGTGACTTCACACACTTCTATTGTGACTTCACACACCTCCATTCTATGAGTTCACAAACCTCCATTCTAAGACTTCACACACCTCCATTTTGTGACTTCACACACCTCCATTGTGACTTCACACACCTCCATTCGATGAGTTCACACACCTCCATTCTATGACTTCACACACCTCCATTCTGACTTCACACACCTACATTCTATGACTTCGCACACCTCCATTCTATGACTTCGCACACCTCCATTCCATGACTTCACACACCTCCAATCTGACTTCACACACCTCCATTCTGTGACTTCACACACCTACATTCTATGACTTCACACACCTCCATCTGTGAGTTCACACACTTCCATTCTGACTACAAAAACCTCCATTCTGACTTCACACACCTCCATTGTATGACATCACACACCTTCATTCTTACTTCACACCCCTCCATCTATGACTTCACACACCTCCATTCTGTGACTTCACACACCTCCATTCTGTGACTTCACACACATCCATTCTATGACTTCACGCACCTCCATTCTATGACTTCAGACATTTCAATTCTGACTTCACAGATCTTCATTCTTACTTCACAAACATCCATTCTTTGACTTCACACACCTTCATTCTGACTTCACACCCCTCCATTCTATGACTTTACACACCTCCATTCCATGACTTCACACACCACCAATTTGACTTCACACACCTCCATTCTGTGACTTCACACACCTCCATTCTGACTTCACACACCTCCATTCTATGACTTCACACACTTCCATTCTGTGACTTCACACACCTCCAATCTATGCCTTCACACACCTCCATTCTGACTTCACACACCTCCATTATATGACTTCACACACCTCCATTCTGACTTCACACAACTCCATTCTATGACTTCACACACCTCCATTCTGACTTCACACACCTCCATTCTGTGACTTCACACACCTCAATTCTGTGACTTCACACACCTCCATTCTATGACTTCACACACCTCTATTGTGACTTCACACACCTCCATTCTGTGACTTCACACACCTCCATTCTGACTTCACACAACTCCATTCTATGGCTTCACACACCTCCATTCTGTGACTTCACACACCTCCATTCTATGACTTCTCACACCTCCATTCTGTGACTTCACACAACTCCATTCCATGACTTCACACACCTCCAATCTGACTTCACACACCTCCATTCTGTGACTACACACACCTACATACTAAGGCTTCACACACTTCCATTCTGTGACTTCACACACCTCCATTCTATGACTTCACACACCTCCATTCTATGACATCACAAACCTCAATTCTGTGACTTCACACACTTTCATTCTGACTTCACACACCTCCATTCCGAGTTCACACACCTCCATTCTATGACTTCACACACCTCCATTCGATGAGTTCACACACCTCCATTCTCTGACTTCACACACCTACATTCTATGGCTTCAGACACTTGCATTCTGCGACTTCACAAACCTCCATTCTGACTTCACACACCTCCATTCTATGACTTCACACACCTCCATTCTGACTTCACACACCTCCATTCTATGACTTCGCACACCTCCATTCTATGACTTCGCACACCTCCATTCCATAACTTCACACACCTCCAATCTTACTTCACACACCTCCATTCTGTGACTTCACACACCTACATTCTATGGCTTCAGACACTTCCATTCTGTGACTTTACACACCTTCAATCTATGTCTTCACACACCTCCATTCTATGACTTCACACACCTCCATTCTGTGACTTCACACACCTGCATTCTATGACTTCACACATTCATTCTGACTTCATACACCTCCATTCTATGACTTCACACCCCTCCATTCCATGATTCACACACCTCCAATCTGACTTCACACACCTCCATTCTTTGACTTCACACACCTCCATTCTGACTTCACACACCTCCATTCTGAATTCACACACCTCCATTCTATGATTTCGCACACCTCCATTCTATGACTTCGCAAACCTCCATTCTGTGACTTCACACACCTGCATTCTATGACTTCACACATTCATTCTGACTTCATACCCCTCCATTCTATGACTTCACACCCCTCCATTCCATGATTCACACACCTCCAATCTGACTTCACACACCTCCAATTTGACTTCACACACGTCCATTCTGTGACTTCACACACCTACATGCTATGGCTTCAGACACTTCCATTCTGTGACTTCACACACCTTCATTCTTTGACTTCACACACCTCCATTCTATGACTTCACACACCTCCATTCTGTGACTTCACACACTTCCATTCTGACTTCACACACTTGCATTGTGACTTCACACACCTCCACTGTATGACTTCACACACCTCCATTGTGACTTCACACACCTCCATTCTATGAGTTCACAAACCTCCATTCTATGACTTCTCACACCTCCATTCTGTGACTTCACACACCTCCATTCTGAGTTCACACACATCCATTCTATGACTTCATACACCTCCATTCTGTGACTTCACACACCTCCATTCTGTGACTTCACACACCTCCATTCTATGAGTTCACACACCTCCATTCTCTGACTTCACACACCTACATTCTATGGCTTCAGACACTTCCATTCTGTGACTTCACACACCTTCATTCTGTGACTTCACACACGTCCATTCTATGACTTCACACACCTCCATTCTGTGACTTCACTCACTTCCATTATGACTTCACACACCTTCATTCTGCCTTCACATACCTCCATTCTATGACTTCACACACCTCCATTCTGAATTCACACACCTCCATTCTATGATTTCGCACACCTCCATTCTATGACTTCGCACACCTCCATTCCACGACTTCACACACCTCCAATTTGACTTCACACACCTCCATTCTGTGACTTCACACACCTACATTCTATGGCTTCAGACACTTCCATTCTGTGACTTCACACACCTTCATTCTGTGACTTCACACACCTCCATTCTATGACTTCACACACCTCCATTCTGTGACTTCACACACTTCCATTCTGACTTCACACACTTGCATTTTGACTTCACACACCTCCAATGTATGACTTCACACACCTCCATTGTGACTTCACACACCTCCATTCTATGACTTCACAAACCTCCATTCTATGACTTCACACACCTCCATTCTGTGACTTCACACACCTCCATTCTATGACTTCACACACCTCCATTCGATGAGTTCACACACCTCCATTCTCTGACTTCACACACCTCCCTTCTATGATTTCGCACACCTCCATTCTATGACTTCGCACACCTCCATTCCATGACTTCACACACCTCTAATTTGACTTCACACACCTCCATTCTGTGACTTCACACACCTACATTGTATGGCTTCCGACACTTCCATTCTGTGACTTCACACACCTTCATTCTGTCACTTCACACACCTCCATTCTATGACTTCACACACGTCCATTCTGAGACTTCACACACTTCCATTCTGACTTCACACACTTCCATTGTGACTTCAAACACCTCCATTGTATGACTTCACACATCTCCATTGTGACTTCAAACACCTCCATTCTATGAGTTCACAAACCTCCATTCTATGACTTCACACACCTCCATTCTGTGACTTCACACACCTCCATTCTGACTTCACACACCTCCATTCTGTGACTTCATACACCTCCATTCTGTGACTTCACACACCTCCAGTCTATCACTTCACACACCTCCATTTTATGAGTTCACACACCTCCATTCTGCCTTCACATACCTCCATTCTATGACTTCACACATCTTCATTCTTACTTCACAAACATCCATTCTGTGACTTCACACACCTCCATTCTGACTTTACACACCTCAATTCTTTGACTTAACAAACCTCCATTCTATGACTTCACACATTTCCATTGTGTGACTTCACACACTTCCATTGTGACTTCACACTCCTCCATTGTATGACTTCACACACCTCCATTGTGACTTCACACACCTCCATTCTATGAGTTTACAATCCTCCATTCTATGACTTCACACACCTCCATTCTGTGACTTTACACACCTCCATTTTGTGACTTCACACACCTCCATTGTGACTTCACACACCTCCATTAGATGACTTCACCCACCTCCATTCTGTGACTTCACACACCTCCATTTTGTGACTTCACACACCTCCATTGTGACCTCACACACCTCCATTCGATGACTTCACACACCTCCATTCTATGACTTCACACACCTCCATTCTGTGACTTCACACACCTCCATTCTGTGACTTCACACACATCCATTCTATGACTTCACACACCTCCATTCTATGAGTTCACAAACCTCCATTCTGACTTCACACACCTCCACTCTATGACTTCACACACCACCATTCGATGAGTTCACACACCTCCATTCTATGACTTCGCACACCTCCATTCTATGACTTCGCACACCTCCATTCCATGATTTCACACACCTTCAATCGGACTTCACACACCTCCATTCTCTGACTTCACACACCTACATTCTATGACTTCACACACCTCCATCTGGACTTCACACACTTCCATTCTGACTACACACACCTCCATTCTGACTTCACACACCTCCATTGTATGACATCACACACCTTCAATCTTACTTCACACCCCTCCATCTATGACTTTACACACCTCCATTCTGTGACTTCACACACCTCCATTCTGTCACTACACACATCCATTCTAAGACTACACGCACCTCCATTCTATGACTACACACACCTCCTTTCTGTGACTTCACACACCTCCATTCTGTGACTTCACAGACCTCCATCTGACTTTACACACCTCAATTCTTTGACTTAACAAACCTCGATTCTATGACTTCACACACTTCCATTCTGTGACTTCACACACTTCTATTGTGACTTCACACACCTCCATTCTATGAGTTCACAAACCTCCATTCTAAGACTTCACAACACCTCCATTTTGTGACTTCACACACCTCCATTGTGACTTCACACACCTCCATTCGATGAGTTCACACACCTCCATTCTATGACTTCACACAACCTCCATTCTGACTTCACACACCTACATTCTATGACTTCGCACACCTCCATTCTATGACTTCGCACACCTCCATTCCATGACTTCACACACCTCCAATCTTACTTCACACACCTCCATTTTGTGACTTCACACACCTACATTCTATGACTTCACACACACCTCCATCTGTGACTTCACACACTTCCATTTTGACTACACACACCTCCATTCTGACTTCACACACCTCCATTGTATGACTTCACACACCTTCATTCTTACTTCAAACCCCTCCATTCTATGACTTCACACACCTCCATTCTGTGACTTCACACATCTCCATTCTGTGACTTCACACACCTCCATTCTGTGACTTCACACATATCCATTCTCTGACTTCACGCACCTCCATTCTATGACTTCACACATTTCAATTCTGACTTCACACACCTTCATTGTTATTTCACAAACATCCATTCTTTGACTTCACACACCTTCATTCTGACTTCACACCCCTCCATTCTATGACTTTACAAACCTCCATTCCATGACTTCACACACCACCAATCTGACTTCACACACCTCCATTCTGTGACTTCACACACCTCCATTCTGACTGCACACACCTCCATTTCTATGACTTCACATACCTCCATTCTGTGACTTCACACACCTCCATTCTATGACTTCACACACGTCTATTACGACTTCACACACCTCCATTATATGACTTCACACACCTCCATTCTGACTTCACACAACTCCATTCTATGACTTCACACACCTCCATTCTGACTTCACACACTTCCATTCTGTGACTTCACACACCTGCACTCTATGGCTTCACACACCTCCATTCTGTGACTTCACACACCTCCATTCCATGACTCCTCACACCACCAATCTATGACTTCACACACCTCCATTCTGTGACTTCACACACCTACATTCTATGGCTTCACACACCTCCATTCTGTGACTTCACACACCTACATTCTCTGACTTCTCACACCACCATTCTATGCCTTCAAACACCTCCATTCTGATTTCACACACCCTCCATTCTTTGACGTAACACAACTCCATTTTGACTTCACACACCTCCATTCTATGACTCTGCACACCTCCATTCTATGACTTCGCACACCTCCAATCTGACTTCACGCTCCTCCATTCTGTGACTTCACACACCTACATTCTATGCTTCACACACCTCCATTCTGTGACTTCACACCCCTCCGTTCTATGACTTCACGCACCTCCATTCTATGACTTCACACACCTCATTCTGTGACTGCACACACCTCCATTCTGTGACTTCACATACATCCATTCTATGACTTCAAACATTTCAATTCTGACTTCACACACCTTCATACTTACTTCACAAACATCCATTCTTTGACTTCACACACCTTCATTCTGACTTCACACCACTCCATTCTATAACTTTACACACCTCCATTCCATGACTTCAAACACCACCAATCTGACTTCACACACCTCCATTCTGTGACTTCACACACCTCCATTCTGACTTCACACACCTCCATTCTATGACTTCACACACCTCCATTCTATGACTTCACATTCCTCCATTGTGACTTCACACACCTCCATTCTATGATTTCATACACCTCCATTCTGACTTCACACACTCATTCCTCATCTATGACTTCACACACCTCCATTCTCACTTCACACACTCCATTCTGTGACTTCACACACCTACATTCTGTGCTTCACACACCTCCAATCTGTGACATCACACACCTCCATTCAATGAGTTCACACCCCTCCATTCAGTGACTTCACACACCTCCATTCTATGACTTCACACACATTCATTCTGACTTCATACCCCTCCTTTCTATGACTTCACCCCCCTCCATTCCATGACTTCACACACCTCCAATCTGACTTCACCACCTCCTCCATTCTTTGACTCACACACCTCCATTCTGACTTCACACACCTCCATTCTATGACTTCATACACCTCCATTCTGTGACTTCACACACCTCCATTCTATGACTTCACACACCTCCATTCTATGACTTCACACTACCTCCATTCTATGACTTCACACACCTCCATTCTGACTTCAACACACCTCCCTTCTATGATTTCGCACACCTCCATTCTATGACTTCGCACACCTCCATTCCATGACTTCACACACCTCTAATTTGACTTCACACACCTCCATTCTGTGACTTCACACACCTACATTGTATGCTTCAGACACTTCATTCTGTGACTTCACACACCTCCATTCTATGACTTCACACACGTCCATTCTGTGACTTCACACACTTCCATTCTGACTTCACACACTTCCATTGTGACTTCAAACACCTCCATTGTATGACTTCACACACCTCCATTGTGACTTCAAACACCTCCATTCTATGAGTTCACAAACCTCCATTCTATGACTTCACACACCTCCATTCTGTGACTTCACCCACCTCCATTCTGACTTCACACACCTCCATTCTGTCACTTCACACACCTCCATTCTGTGACTTCACCCACCTCCATTCTGACTTCACACACCTCCATTCTATGAGTTCACAAACCTCCATTCTATGACTTCACACACCTCCATTCTGTGACTTTCACCCACCTCCATTCTGCCTTCACATACCTCCATTCTATGACTTCAAACATCTTCATTCTTACTTCACAAACATCCATTCTGTGACTTCACACACCTCCATTCTGACTTTACACACCTCAATTCTTTGACTTAACAAACCTCCATTCTATAACTTGACACACTTCCATTGTGTGACTTCACACACTTCCATGTGACTTCACACACCTCCATTGTATGACTTCACACACTCCATTGTGACTTCACACACCTCCATTCTATGAGTTTACAATCCTCCATTCTATGACTTCACACACCTCCATTCTGTGACTTCACACACCTCCATTTTGTGACTTCACACACCTCCATTGTGACTTCACACACCTCCATTCCATGAATTCACACACCTCCATTCTATGACTTCACACACCTCCATTCTGTGACTTCACACACATCCATTCTATGACTTCACACACCTCCATTCTATGAGTTCACAAACCTCCATTGTGACTTCACACACCTCCATTCTATGACTTCACACACCACCATTCGATGAGTTCACACACCTCCATTCTATGACTTCGCACACCTCCATTCTATGACTTCGCACACCCTCCATTCCATGACTTCACACACCTCCAATCTGACTTCACACACCTCCATTCTGTGACTTCACACACCTACATTCTATGACTTCACACACCTCCATCTGTGAGTTCACACACTTCCATTCTGACTACAAAAACCTCCATTCTGACTTCACACACCTCCATTGTATGACATCACACACCTTCATTCTTACTTCACACCCCTCCATTATGACTTCACACACCTCCATTCTGTGACTTCACACACCTCCATTCTGTCACTACACACATCCATTCAAAGACTACACGCACCTCCATTTTATGACTACACACACCTCCATTCTGTGACTTCACACACCTCCATTCTGTGACTTCACACACATCCATTCTATGACTTCACGCACCTCCATTCTATGACTTCAGACATTTCAATTCTGACTTCACAGATCTTCATTCTTACTTCACAAACATCCATTCTTTGACTTCACACACCTTCATTCTGACTTCACACCCCTCCATTCTATGACTTTACACACCTCCATTCCATGACTTCACACACCACCAATCTGACTTCACACACCTCCATTCTGTGACTTCACACACCTCCATTCTGACTTCACACACCTCCATTCTATGACTCACACACCTCCATTCTGTGACTTCACACACCTCCAATCTATGCCTTCACACACCTCCATTCTGACTTCACACACCTCCATTATATGACTTCACACACCTCCATTCTGACTTCACACAACTCCATTCTATGACTTCACACACCTCCATTCTGACTTCACACACCTCCATTCTGTGACTTCACACACCTCCATTCTGTGAATTCACACACCTCTATTCTAAGACTTCACACACCTCTATTGTGACTTCACACACCTCCATTCTGTGACTTCACACACCTCCATTCTGACTTCACACAACTCCATTCTATGGCTTCACACACCTCCATTCTGTGACTTCACACACCTCCATTCTATGACTTCTCACACCACCATTCTATCACTTCGCACAACTCCATTCCATGACTTCACACACCTCCAATCTGACTTCACACACCTCCATTCTGTGACTACACACACCTACATACTAAGGCTTCACACACTTCCATTCTGTGACTTCACACACTTCCATTCTATGACTTCACACACCTCCATTCTATGACATCACAAACCTCAATTCTGTGACTTCACACACTTTCATTCTGACTTCACACACCTCCATTCCGAGTTCACACACCTCCATTCTATGACTTCACACACCTCAATTGTGACTTCACACACCTCCATTCTATGAGTTCACACACCTCCATTCTATCACTTCACACACCTCCATTCTGTGACTTCACACACATCCATTCTATGACTTCACGCACCTCCATTCTATGACTTCACACAACTCCATTCTGTGACTTCACACACCTCCATTCTGTGACTTCACATACATCCATTCTATGACTTCAAACATTTCAATTCTGACTTCACACACCTTCATTCTTACTTCACAAACATCCATTCTTTGACTTCACACACCTTCATTCTGACTTCACACCCCTCCATTCTATGACTTTGCACACCTCCATTCCATGACGTCAAACACCACCAATCTGACTTCACACACCTCCATTCTGTGACTTCACACACCTCCATTCTGACTTCACACACCTCCATTCTATGACTTCACACACCTCCATTCTGTGACTTCACACACCTCCATTCTGTGACTTCACACACCTCCATTCTATGACTTCACACACCTCCATTCTATGACTTCACACACCTCCATTCTATGACTTCACACTCCTCCATTCTATGACTTCGCACACCTCCATTCTATGACTTCGCACACCTCCATTCCATGACTTCACACACCTCCAATCTGACTTCACACAACTCCATTCTGAGACTTTACACACCTACATTCTATGGCTTCACACACCTCCATTCTGTGACTTTACACCCCTCCATCTATGACTTCACGCACCTCCATCCTCTGACTTCACACACCTCCATTCTGTGACTTCACACACCTTCATTCTGTGACTTCACGTACATCCATTCTATGACTTCAAACATTTCAATTCTGACTTCACACACCTTCATTCTTACTTCACAAACATCCATTCTTTGACTTCACACAACTTCATTCTGACTTCACACCCCTCCATTCTATGACTTTACACACCTCCATTCCATGACTTCAACCACCACCAATCTGACTTCACACACCTCCATTCTGTGACTTCACACACCTCCATTCTGACTTGACACACCTCCATTCTATGACTTCACACACCTCCATTCTGTGACTTCACACACCTCCATTCTATGACTTCACACACCTCCATTGTGACTTCACACACCTCCATTCTATGATTTCACACACCTCCATTCTGACTTCACACACCTCCATTCTATGACTTCGCACACCTCCATTCTGACTTCACACACCTCCATTCTGTGACTTCACACACCTACATTCTATGGCTTCACACACCTCCATTGTGTGACTTCACACACCTCCATTCTATGAGTTCACACACCTCCATTCTGTGACTTCACACACCTCCATTCTGTGACTTCACACACCTCCGTTCTATGACTTCACACACATTCATTCTGACTTCATACCCCTCCATTCTATGACTTCACACCCCTCCATTCCATGACTTCACCCACCTCCAATCTGACTTCACACACCTCCATTCTTTGACTTCACACACCTCCATTCTGACTTCACACACCTCCATTCTGTGACGTCACACACCTCCATTCTGTGACTTCACACACATCCATTCTATGACTTCACACACCACCATTCGATGAGTTCACACACCTCCATTCTATGACTTCGCACACCTCCATTCTATGACTTCGCACACCTCCATTCCATGACTTCACACACCTCCAATCTGACTTCACACACCTCCATTCTGTGACTTCACACACCTACATTCTATGACTTCACACACCTCCATCTGTGAGTTCACACACTTCCATTCTGACTACACACACCTCCATTCTGACTTCACACACCTCCATTGTATGACATCACACACCTTCATTCTTACTTCACACCCCTCCATCTGTGACTTCACACACCTCCATTCTGTGACTTCACACACCTCCATTCTGTCACTACACACATCCATTCTAAGACTACACGCACCTCCATTCTATGACTACACACACCTCCATTCTGTGACTTCACACACCTCCATTCTGTGACTTCACACACATCCATTCTATGACTTCACGCACCTCCATTCTATGACTTCAGACATTTCAATTCTGACTTCACAGATCTTCATTCTTACTTCACAAACATCCATTCTTTGACTTCACCCACCTTCATTCTGACTTCACACCCCACCATTCTATGACTTTACACACCTCCATTCCATGACTTCACACACCACCAATCTGACTTCACACACCTCCATTCTGTGACTTCACACACCTCCATTCTGACTTCACACACCTCCATTCTATGACTTCACACACCTCCATTCTGTGACTTCACACACCTCCAATCTATGCCTTCACACACCTCCATTCTGACTTCACACACCTCCATTATATGACTTCACACACCTCCATTCTGACTTCACACAACTCCATTCTATGACTTCACACACCTCCATTCTGACTTCACACACCTTCATTCTGTGACTTCACACACCTCCATTCTGTGACTTCACACACCTCCATTCTATGACTTCACACACCTCTATTGTGACTTCACACACCTCCATTATATGACTTCACACACCTCCATTCTGACTTCACACAACTCCATTCTATGGCTTCACACACCTCCATTCTGTGACTTCACACACCTCCATTCTATGACTTCTCACACCACCATTCTATGACTTCGCACAACTCCATTCCATGACTTCACACACCTCCAATCTGACTTCACACACCTCCATTCTGTGACTTCACACACCTACATTCTAAGGTTCACACACTTCCATTCTGTGACTTCACACACCTCCATTCTATGACTTCAGACACCTCCATTCTATGACATCACAAACCTCAATTCTGTGACTTCACACACTTTCATTCTGACTTCACACACCTCCATTCCGAGTTCACACACCTCCATTCTATGACTTCACACACCTCAATTGTGACTTCACACACCTCCATTCTATGAGTTCACACACCTCCATTCTATGACTTCACACACCTCCATTCTGTGACTTCACACACATCCATTCTATGACTTCACGCACTTCCATTCTATGACTTCACACAACTCCATTCTGTGACTTCACTCACCTCCATTCTGTGACTTCACATACATTCATTCTATGACTTCAAACATTTCAATTCTGACTTCACACACCTTCATTCTTACTTCACAAACATCCATTCTTTGACTTCACACACCTTCATTCTGACTTCACACCCCTCCATTCTATGACTTTGCACACCTCCATTCCATGACGTCAAACACCACCAATCGGACTTCACACACCTCCATTCTGTGACTTCACACACCTCCATTCTGACTTCACACACCTCCATTCTATGACTTCACACACCTCCATTCTGTGACTTCACACACCTCCATTCTGTGACTTCACACACCTCCATTCTATGACTTCACACACCTCCATTCTATGACTTCACACTCCTCCATTCTATGACTTCGCACACCTCCATTCTATGACTTCGCACACCTCCATTCCATGACTTCACACACCTCCAATCTGACTTCACACAACTCCATTCTGAGACTTTACACACCTACATTCTATGGCTTCACACACCTCCATTCTGTGACTTTACACCCCTCCATTCTATGACTTCACGCACCTCCATCCTCTGACTTCACACACCTCCATTCTGTGACTTCACACACCTTCATTCTGTGACTTCACGTACATCCATTCTATGACTTTCAAACATTTCAATTCTGACTTCACACACCTTCATTCTTACTTCACAAACATCCATTCTTTGACTTCACACAACTTCATTCTGACTTCACACCCCTCCATTCTGTGACTTTACACACCTCCATTCCATGACTTCAACCACCACCAATCTGACTTCACACACCTCCATTCTGTGACTTCACACACCTCCATTCTGACTTGACACACCTCCATTCTATGACTTCACACACCTCCATTCTGTGACTTCACACACCTCCATTCTATGACTTCACAAACCTCCATGTGACTTCACACACCTCCATTCTATGATTTCACACACCTCCATTCTGACTTCACACACCTCCATTCGATAACTTCGCACACCTCTATTCTGACTTCACACACCTCCATTCTGTGACTTCACACACCTACATTCTATGGCTTCACACACCTCCATTGTGTGACTTCACACACCTCTATTCTATGAGTTCACACACGTCCATTCTGTGACTTCACACACCTCCATTCTGTGACTTCACACACCTCCATTCTATGACTTCACACACATTCATTCTGACTTCATATCCCTCCATTCTATGACTTCACACCCCTCCATTCCATGACTTCACACACCTCCAATCTGACTTCACACACCTCCATTCTTTGACTTCACACACCTCCATTCTGACTTCACACACCTCCATTCTTGTGACTTCACACACCTCCATTCTGTGACTTCACACACATCCATTCCATGACTTCACACACCTCCAATCTGACTTCACACACCTCCATTCTGTGACTTCACACACCTACATTCTATGACTTCACACACCTCCATGTGTGACTTCACACACTTCCATTCTGACTACACACACCTTCATTCTGATTTCACACACCTCCATTGTATGACTTCGCACACCTTCATTCTTACTTCACACCCGTCCATTCTATGACTTCACACACCTCCATTCTGTGACTTCACACACCTCCATTCTGTGACTTCACACACATCCATTCTAAGACTTCACACTCCTCCATTCTTTGACTTCACACACCTCAATTCTGTGCCTTCACACACCTCCATTCTGTGACTTCACACACATCCATTCTATGACTTCACGCACCTCCATTGTATGACTTCACACATTTCAATTCTGACTTCACACACCTTCATTCTTACTTCACAAACATCCATTCTTTGACTTCACACACTTTCATTCTGACTTCACAACCCTCCATTCTATGACTTTACACACCTCCATTCCATGACTTCACACACCACCAATCTGACTTCACACACCTCCCATTCTGTGACTTCACACACCTCCATGCTGACTTCACACACCTCCATTCTATGACTTCACACACCTCCATTCTGTGACTTCACACACCTCCATTCTATGACTTCACACACCTCTATTGTGACTTCACACACCTCCATTATATGGCTTCACACACCTCCATTCTGACTTCACACAACTCCTTGTATGACTTCACACACCACCAATCTGCCTTCACACACCTCCATTCTGTGACTTCACACACCTCCATGCTGACTTCACACACCTCCATTCTATGACTTCACACACCTCCATTCTGTGACTTCACACACCTACATTCTATGGCTTCATACACCTCCATTCTTTGACTTCACACACCTCCATTCTATGACTTCTCACACCACCATTCTCTGACTTCGCACACTTCCAATCTGACTTCACACACCTCCATTCCATGACTTCACACACCTCCAATCTGACTTCACACACCTCCATTCTGTGAATTCACACACCTACATTCTAAGGCTTCACACACCTCCATTCTATGACTTCACACACCTCCATTCTCTGACTTCACACACCTCCATTCTATGACATCACAAACCTCAATTCTGTGACTTCACACACTTTCATTCTGACTTCACACAACTCCATTCCGACTTCACACACCTCCATTCTATGACTTCACACACCTCCATTGTGACTTCACACACCTCCATTCTATGAGTTCACACACCTCCATTCTTTGACTTCACGCTCCTCCATTCTGTGACTTCACACACCTCCATTCTGTGACTTCACACACATCCATTCTATGACTTCACGCACTTCCATTCTATGACTTCAAACAACTCCATTCTGTGACTTCACATACATCCATTCTATGACTTCAAACATTTCAATTCTGACTTCACACACCTTCATTCTTACTTCACAAACATCCATTCTGTGACTTCACACACCTCCATTCTGTGACTTCACACACCTCCATTGTGACTTCACACACCTCCATTCTATGATTTCACACACCTCCATTCTGACTTCACACACCTCCATTCTATGACTTCACACACCTCCATTCTGACTTCACACACCTCCATTCTGTGACTTCACACACCTACATTCTATGTCTTCACACACCTCCATTCTGTGACTTCACACACCTCCATTCTATGAGTTCACACACCTCCGTTCTGTGACTTCACACACCTCCATTCTATGACTTAACACACCTCCATTCTATGAGTTCACACACCTCCATTCTGTGACTTCACACACCTCCATTCTGTGACTTCACACACCTCCATTGTGACTTCACACACCTCCATTCTATGATTTCACACACCTCCATTCTGACTTCACACACCTCCATTCTATGAGTTCACACACCTCCAATCTGACTTCACACACCTCCATTCTGTGACTTCACACACCTCCATTCTTTGACTTCACACAACTCCATTCTGTGACTTCACACACCTCCATTCTATGACTTCACACACCTCCATTCTATGAATTCACACACCTCCATTCTATGACTTCACACACCTCCATTCTGACTTCACACACCTCCATTCTGTGACTCCGCACACCTCCATTCCATGACATCACACACCTCCAATTTGACTTCACACACCTCCATTCTGTGACTTCACACACTTCCATTCTGACTTCACACACTTCCATTGTGACTTCACACACCTCCATTGTATGACTTCACACACCTCCAATCTGACTTCACACACCTCCATTCTGTGACTTCACACACCTACATTCATTGACTCCACACACCTCCATCTGTGATTTCACACACTTCCATTCTGACTACACGCACCTCCATTCTGACTTCACACACCTCCATTGTATGACTTCACACACCTTCATTCTTATTTCACACCCCTCCATTCTATGACTTCACACACCTCCATTCTGTGATTTCACACTCCTCTATTCTGTGACTTCACACACATCCATTCTAAGACTTCACGCACCTCCATTCTATGACTACACACACCTCCATTCTGTGACTTCACACACCTCCATTCTGTGACTTCCCACACATCCATTCTATGACTTCACGCACCTCCATTCTATGACTTCACACATTTCAATTCTGACTTCACACACCTTCATTCTTACTTCACAAACATCCATTCTTTGACTTCACACACCTTCATTCTGACTTCACACCCCTCCATCCTATGACTTTACACACCTCCATTCCATGACTTCACACACCACCAATCTGACTTCACACACCTGAATTCTGTGACTTCACACACCTTCATTCTGACTTCACACACCTCCATTCTATGACTTCACACACCTCTATTGTGACTTCACACACCTCCATTATATGACTTCACACACCTCCATTCTGACTTCACACAACTCCATTATATGACTTCACACACCTCCATTCTGACTTCACACACCTCCATTCTGTGACTTCACACACCTACATTCTATGGCTTCACACACCTCCATTCTGTGACTTCACACACTTCCCTTCTATGACTTCTCACACATCCATTCTATGACTTCACGCACCTCCATTCTATGACTTCACACATTTCAATTCTGACTTCACACACCTTCATTCTTACTTCACAAACATCCATTCTTTGACTTCACACACCTTCATTCTGACTTCACACCCCTCCATCCTATGACTTTACACACCTCCATTCCATGACTTCACACACCACCAATCTGACTTCACACACCTCAATTCTGTGACTTCACACACCTCCATTCTGACTTCACACACCTCCATCCTATGACTTCACACACCTCTATTGTGACTTCACACACCTCCATTATATGACTTCACACACCTCCATTCTGACTTCACACAACTCCATTATATGACTTCACACACCTCCATTCTGACTTCACACACCTCCATTCTGTGACTTCACAGACCTACATTCTATGGCTTCACACACCTCCATTCTGTGACTTCACACACTTCCCTTCTATGACTTCTCACACCAGCATTCTATGACTTCGCACACCTCCATTCCGACTTCACACAACTCCATTCTATGACTTCACACTCCTCCATTCTATGAGTTCACACACCTCCATTCTATGACTTCACACACCTCCATTCTGTGACTTCACACACCTCCATTCTATGACTTCACACACCTCCATTCTATGAGTTCACACACCTCCATTCTGTGACTTCACACACCTCCATTCTATGACTTCACACACATTCATTCTGAGTTCATACCCCTCCATTCTATGACTTCACACCCCTCCAATCCATGACTTCACACACCTCCAATCTGACTTCACACACCTCCATTCTTTGACTTCACACACCTCCATTCTTTGACTTCACACACCTCCATTCTGACTTCACACACCTCCATTCTATGAGTTCACAAACCTCCATTCTGACTTCACACACCTCCATTCTATGACTTCACACACCTCCATTCTGACTTCACACACCTCCATTATATGACTTCGCACACCGCCATTCCATGACTTCACACACCTCCATTCTGTGACTTCACACACATCCATTCTATGACTTCACACACCTACATTTTTGACTTCACACACCTCCATCTGTGACTTCACACAATTCCATTCTGACTACACACACCTCCATTCTGACTTCACACACCTCCATTGTATGACTTCACACACCTTCATTCTTACTTCACACCCCTCCATTCTATGACTTCACACACCTCCATTCTGTGACTTCACACACCTCTATTCTGTGACTTCACACACATCCATTCTAAGACTTCACGCACCTCCATTCTATGACTACACACACCTCCATTCTGTGACTTCACACACCTCCATTCTGTGACTTCACACACATCCATTCTATGACTTCACGCACCTCCATTCTATGACTTCACACATTTCAATTCTGACTGCAAACACCTTCATTCTTACTTCACAAACATCCATTCTTTGACTTCACACACTTTCATTCTGACTTCACAACCCTCCATTCTATGACATTACACACCTCCATTCCATGAGTTCACACACCACCAATCTGACTTCACACACCTCCATTCTGTGACTTCACACACCTCCATGCTGACTTCACACACCTCCATTCTATGACTTCACACACCTCCATTCTGTGACTTTACACACCTCCATTCTATGACTTCACACACCTCTATTGTGACTTCACACACCTCCATTATATGACTTTACACACCTCCATTCTGACTTCACACAACTCCATTCTATGACTTCACACACCTCCATTCTGACTTCACACACCTCCATTCTGTGATTTCACACACCTACATTCTATGGCTTCACACACCTCCATTCTGTGACTTCACACACCTCCATTCTATGACTTCTCACACCACCATTCTATGACTTCGCACACTTCCAATCTGACTTCACACACCTCCATTCCATGACTTCACACACCTCCAATCTGACTTCACACACCTCCATTCTGTGAATTCACACACCTACATTCTAAGGCTTCACACACCTCCATTCTATGACTTCACACACCTCCATTCTCTGACTTCACACACCTCCATTCTATGACATCACAATCCTCAATTCTGTGACTTCACACACTTTCATTCTGACTTCACACACCTCCATTCTGACTTCACACACCTCCATTCTATGACTTCACACACTCCATTGTGACTTCACACACCTCCATTCTATGAGTTCACACACCTCCATTCTTTGACTTCACACTCCTCCATTCTGTGACTTCACACACCTCCATTCTGTGACTTCACACACATCCATTCTATGACTTCACGCACTTCCATTCTATGACTTCACACGACTCCATTCTGTGACTTCACATACATCCATTCTATGACTTCAAACATTTCAATTCTGACTTCACACACCTTCATTCTTACTTCACAAACATCCATTCTGTGACTTCACACACCTCCATTCTGTGACTTCACACACCTCCATTGTGACTTCACACACCTCCATTCTATGATTTCACACACCTACATTCTGACTTCACACACCTCCATTCTATGACTTCACACACCTCCATTCTGACTTCACACAACTACATTCTGTGACTTCACACACCTACATTCTATGGCTTCACACACCTCCATTCTGTGACTTCACACACCTCCATTCTATGAGTTCACACACCTCCGTTCTGTGACTTCACACACCTCCATTCTATGACTTCACACACCTCCATTCTATGACTTCACACACCTCCATTCTGTGACTTCACACACCTCCATTCTGTGACTTCACACCCTCCATTGTGACTTCACACACCTCCATTGTATGATTTCACACACCTCCATTCTGCCTTCACACACCTCCATTCTATGAGTTCACACACCTCCAATCTGACTTCACACACCTCCATTCTGTGACTTCACACACCTCGATTCTTTGACTTCCCACAACTCCATTCTGTGACTTCACACACCTCCATTCTATGACTTCACACACCTCCATTCTATGAATTCACACACCTCCATTCTATGACTTCACACACCTCCATTCTGACTTCACACACCTCCATTCTGTGACTTCGCACACCTCCATTCCATGACATCACACACCTCCAATTTGACTTCACACACCTCCATTCTGTGACTTCACACACCTACATTCTATGGCTTCAGACACTTCCATTCTGTGACTTCACACACCTTCATTCTTTGACTTCACAGACCTCCATTCTATTACTTCACACACCTCCATTCTGTGACTTCACACACTTCCATTCTGACTTCACACACTTCCATTGTGACTTCACACACCTCCATTGTATGACTTCACACACCTCCAATCTGACTTCACACACCTCCATTCTGTGACTTCACACACCTACATTCATTGACTCCACACACCTCCATCTGTGATTTCACACACTTCCATTCTGACTACACGCACCTCCATTCTGACTTCACACACCTCCATTGTATGACTTCACACACCTTCATTCTTATTTCACACCCCTCCATTCTATGACTTCACACACCTCCATTCTGTGATTTCACACTCCTCTATTCTGTGACTTCACACACATCCATTCTAAGACTTCACTCACCTCCATTCTATGACTACACACACCTCCATTCTGTGACTTCACACACCTCCATTCTGTGACTTCCCACACATCCATTCTATGACTTCACGCACCTCCATTCTATGACTTCACACATTTCAATTCTGACTTCACACACCTTCATTCTTACTTCACAAACATCCATTCTTTGACTTCACACACCTTCATTCTGACTTCACACCCCTCCATCCTATGACTTTACACACCTCCATTCCATGACTTCACACACCACCAATCTGACTTCACACACCTGAATTCTGTGACTTCACACACCTCCATTCTGACTTCACACACCTCCATTCTATGACTTCACACACCTCTATTGTGACTTCACACACCTCCATTATATGACTTCACACACCTCCATTCTGACTTCACACAACTCCATTATATGACTTCACACACCTCCATTCTGACTTCACACACCTCCATTCTGTGACTTCACACACCTACATTCTATGGCTTCACACACCTCCATTCTGTGACTTCACACACTTCCCTTCTATGACTTCTCACACATCCATTCTATGACTTCACGCACCTCCATTCTATGACTTCACACATTTCAATTCTGACTTCACACACCTTCATTCTTACTTCACAAACATCCATTCTTTGACTTCACACACCTTCATTCTGACTTCACACCCCTCCATCCTATGACTTTACACACCTCCATTCCATGACTTCACACACCACCAATCTGACTTCACACACCTCAATTCTGTGACTTCACACACCTCCATTCTGACTTCACACACCTCCATTCTATGACTTCACACACCTCTATTGTGACTTCACACACCTCCATTATATGACTTCACACACCTCCATTCTGACTTCACACAACTCCATTATATGACTTCACACACCTCCATTCTGACTTCACACACCTCCATTCTGTGACTTCACAGACCTACATTCTATGGCTTCACACACCTCCATTCTGTGACTTCACACACTTCCCTTCTATGACTTTTCACACCAGCATTCTATGACTTCGCACACCTCCATTCCGACTTCACACAACTCCATTCTATGACTTCACACTCCTCCATTCTATGAGTTCACTCACATCCATTCTATGACTTCACACACCTCCATTCTGTGACTTCACACACCTCCATTCTATGACTTCACACACCTCCATTCTATGAGTTCACACACCTCCATTCTGTGACTTCACACACCTCCATTCTATGACTTCACACACATTCATTCTGACTTCATACCCCTCCATTCTATGACTTCACACCCCTCCATTCCATGACTTCACACACCTCCAATCTGACTTCACACACCTCCATTCTTTGACTTCACACACCTCCATTCTTTGACTTCACACACCTCCATTCTGACTTCACACACCTCCATTCTATGACTTCATACACCTCCATTCTATGACTTCACACACCTCCATTCTATGAGTTCACAAACCTCCATTCTGACTTCACACACCTCCATTCTATGACTTCACACACCTCCATTCTGACTTCACACACCTCCATTATATGACTTCGCACACCTTCATTCTATGACTTCGCACACCGCCATTCCATGACTTCACACACCTCCATTCTGTGACTTCACACACATCCATTCTATGACTTCACACACCTACATTTTTGACTTCACACACCTCCATCTGTGACTTCACACAATTCCATTCTGACTACACACACCTCCATTCTGACTTCACACACCTCCATTGTATGACTTCACACACCTTCATTCTTACTTCACACCCCTCCATTCTATGACTTCACACACCTCCATTCTGTGACTTCACACACCTCTATTCTGTGACTTCACACACATCCATTCTAAGACTTCACGCACCTCCATTCTATGACTACACACACCTCCATTCTGTGACTTCACACACCTCCATTCTGTGACTTCACACACATCCATTCTATGACTTCACGCACCTCCATTCTATGACTTCACACATTTCAATTCTGACTGCACACACCTTCATTCTTACTTCACAAACATCCATTCTTTGACTTCACACACTTTTATTCTGACTTCACAACCCTCCATTCTATGACTTTACACACCTCCATTCCATGAGTTCACCCACCACCAATCTGACTTCACACACCTCCATTCTGTGACTTCACACACCTCCATGCTGACTTCACACACCTCCATTCTATGACTTCACACACCTCCATTCTGTAACTTTACACACCTCCATTCTATGACTTCACACACCTCTATTGTGACTTCACACACCTCCATTCTATGACTTCACACACCTCCATTCTGACTTCACACACCTCCATTCTGTGATTTCACACACCTACATTCTATGGCTTCACACACCTCATTCTGTGACTTCACACACCTCCATTCTATGACTTCTCACACCACCATTCTATGACTTCGCACACTTCCAATCTGACTTCACACACCTCCATTCCATGACTTCACGACACCTCCAATCTGACTTCACACACCTCCATTCTGTGAATTCACACACCTACATTCTAAGGCTTCACACACCTCCATTCTATGACTTCACACACCTCCATTCTCTGACTTCACACACCTCCATTCTATGACATCACAATCCTCAATTCTGTGACTTCACACACTTTCATTCTGACTTCACACACCTCCATTCCGACTTCACACACCTCCATTCTATGACTTCACACACTCCATTGTGACTTCACACACCTCCATTCTATGAGTTCACACACCTCCATTCTTTGACTTCACACTCCTCCATTCTGTGACTTCACACACCTCCATTCTGTGACTTCACACACATCCATTCTATGACTTCACGCACTTCCATTCTATGACTTCACACGACTCCATTCTGTGACTTCACATACATCCATTCTATGACTTCAAACATTTCAATTCTGACTTCACACACCTTCATTCTTACTTCACAAACATCCATTCTGTGACTTGCACACACCTCTATACTGTGACTTCACACACCTCCATTGTGACTTCACACACCTCCATTCTATGATTTCACACACCTCCATTTTGACTTCACACACCTCCATTCTATGACTTCACACACCTCCATTCTGACTTCACACACCTACATTCTGTGACTTCACACACCTACATTCTATGGCTTCACACACCTCCATTCTGTGACTTCACACACCTCCATTCTATGAGTTCACACACCTCCGTTCTGTGACTTCACACACCTCCATTCTATGACTTCACACACCTCCATTCTATGACTTCACACACCTCCATTCTGTGACTTCACACACCTCCATTCTGTGACTTCACACACCTCCATTGTGACTTCACACACCTCCATTGTATGATTTCACACACCTCCATTCTGACTTCACACACCTCCATTCTATGAGTTCACACACCTCCAATCTGACTTCACACACCTCCATTCTGTGACTTCACACACCTCCATTCTTTGACTTCCCACAACTCCATTCTGTGACTTCACACACCTCCATTCTATGACTTCACACACCTCCATTCTATGAATTCACATACCTCCATTCTATGACTTCACACACCTCCATTCTGACTTCACACACCTCCATTCTGTGACTTCGCACACCTCCATTCCATGACATCACACACCTCCAATTTGACTTCACACACCTCCATTCTGTGACTTCACACACCTACATTCTATGGCTTCAGACACTTCCATTCTGTGACTTCACACACCTTCATTCTTTGACTTCACAGACCTCCATTCTATTACTTCACACACCTCCATTCTGTGACTTCACACACTTCCATTCTGACTTCACACACTTCCATTGTGACTTCACACACCTCCATTGTATGACTTCACACACCTCCAATCTGACTTCACACACCTCCATTCTGTGACTTCACACACCTACATTCATTGACTCCAAACACCTCCATCTGTGACTTCACACACTTCCATTCTGACTACACACACGTCCATTCTGACTTCACACACCTCCATTGTATGACTTCACACACCTTCATTCTTATTTCACACCCCTCCATTCTATGACTTCACACACCTCCATTCTGTGATTTCACACTCCTCTATTCTGTGACTTCACACACATCCATTCTAAGACTTCACGCACCTCCATTCTATGACTACACACACCTCCATTCTATGACTTCACACATTTCAATTCTGACTTCACACACCGTCATTCTTACTTCACAAACATCCATTCTTTGACTTCACACACCTTCATTCTGACTTCACAACCCTCCATCCTATGACTTTACACACCTCCATTCCATGACTTCACACACCACCAATCTGACTTCACACACCTCAATTCTGTGACTTCACACACCTCCATTCTGACTTCACACACTCCATTATATGGCTTCACACACCTCCCTTCTGACTTCACACACCTCCATTCTGTGACTTCACACACCTACATTCTATGGCTTCACACACCTCCATTCTGTGACTTCACACACTTCCCTTCTATGACTTCTCACACCACCATTCTATGACTTCGCACACCTCCATTCCGACTTCACACACCTCCATTCTATGACTTCACACTCCTCCATTCTATGAGTTCACACACCTCCAGTCTATGACTTCACACACCTCCATTCTGTGACTTCACACACCTCCATTCTTTGACTTCACACACCTCCATTCTATGAGTTCACACACCTCCATTCTGTGACTTCACACACCTCCATTCTATGACTTCACACACATTCATTCTGACTTCATACCCCTCCATTCTATGACTTCACACCCCTCCATTCCATGACTTCACACACCTCCAATCTGACTTCACACACCTCCATTCTTTGACTTCACACACCTCCATTCTTTGACTTCACACACCTCCATTCTGACTTCACACACCTCCATTCTATGTCTTCATACACCTCAATTCTATGACTTCACACACCTCCATTCTATGAGTTCACAAACCTCCATTCTGACTTCACACACCTCCATTCTATGACTTCACACACCTCCATTCTGACTTCACACACCTCCATTATATGACTTCGCACACCTTCATTCTATGACTTCGCACACCGCCATTCCATGACTTCACACACCTCCATTCTGTTACTTCACACACATCCATTCTATGACTTCACACACCTACATTTTTGACTTCACACACCTCCATCTGTGACTTCACACAATTCCATTCTGACTACACACACCTCCATTCTGACTTCACACACCTCCATTGTATGACTTCACACACCTTCATTCTTACTTCACACCCCTCCATTCTATGACTTCACACACCTCCATTCTGTGACTTCACACACCTCTATTCTGTGACTTCACACACATCCATTCTAAGACTTCACGCACCTCCATTCTATGACTACACACACCTCCATTCTGTGACTTCACACACCTCCATTCTGTGACTTCACACACATCCATTCTATGACTTCACGCACCTCCATTCTATGACTTCACACATTTCAATTCTGACTTCACACACCTTCATTCTTACTTCACAAACATCCATTCTTTGACTTCACACACTTTCATTCTGACTTCACAACCCTCCATTCTATGACTTTACACAGCTCCATTCCATGAGTTCACACACCACCAATCTGACTTCACACACCTCCATTCTGTGACTTCACACACCTCCATGCTGACTTCACACACCTCCATTCTATGACTTCACACACCTCCATTCTGTGACTTCACACACCTCCATTCTATGACTTCACACACCTCTATTGTGACTTCACACACCTCCATTATATGACTTCACACACCTCCATTCTGACTTCACACAACTCCATTCTATGACTTCACACACCTCCATTCTGACTTCACACACCTCCATTCTGTGACTTCACACACCTACATTCTATGGCTTCACACACCTCCATTCTGTGACTTCACACACCTCCATTCTATGACTTCACACACCTCCAATCTGACTTCACACACCTCCATTCCATGACTTCACACACCTCCAATCTGACTTCACACACCTCCATTCTATGACATCACAAACCTCAATTCTGTGACTTCACACACTTTCATTCTGACTTCACACACCTCCATTCCGACTTCACACACCTCCATTCTATGACTTCACACACCTCCATTGTGACTTCACACACCTCCATTCTATGAGTTCACACACCTCCATTCTTTGACTTCACACTCCTCCATTCTGTGACTTCACACACCTCCATTCTGTGACTTCACACACATCCATTCTATGACTTCACGCACTTCCATTCTATGACTTCACACGACTCCATTCTGTGACTTCACATACATCCATTCTATGACTTCAAACATTTCAATTCTGACTTCACACACCTTCATTCTTACTTCACAAATATCCATTTTGTGACTTCACTCACCTCCATTCTGTGACTTCACACACCTCCATTGTGACTTCACACACCTCCATTCTATGATTTCACACACCTCCATTCTGACTTCACACACCTCCATTCTATGACTTCACACACCTCCATTCTGACATCACACACCTACATTCTGTGACTTCACACACCTACATTCTATGGCTTCACACACCTCCATTCTGTGACTTCACACACCTCCATTCTATGAGTTCACACACCTCCGTTCTGTGACTTCACACACCTCCATTCTATGACTTCACACACCTCCATTCTATGACTTCACACACCTCCATTCTGTGACTTCACACACCTCCATTCTGTGACTTCACACACCTCCATTGTGACTTCACACACCTCCATTGTATGATTTCACACACCTCCATTCTGACTTCACACACCTCCATTCTATGAGTTCACACACCTCCAATCTGACTTCACACACCTCCATTCTGTGACTTCACACACCTCCATTCTTTGACTTCACACAACTCCATTCTGTGACTTCACACACCTCCATTCTATGATTTCACACACCTCCATTCTATGAATTCACACACCTCCATTCTATGACTTCACACACCTCCATTCTGACTTCACACACCTCCATTCTGTGACTTCGCACACCTCCATTCCATGACATCACACACCTCCAATTTGACTTCACACACCTCCATTCTGTGACTTCACACACCTACATTCTATGGCTTCAGACACTTCCATTCTGTGACTTCACACACCTTCATTCTTTGACTTCACAGACCTCCATTCTATTACTTCACACACCTCCATTCTGTGACTTCACACACTTCCATTCTGACTTCACACACTTCCATTGTGACTTCACACACCTCCATTGTATGACTTCACACACCTCCAATCTGACTTCACACACCTCCATTCTGTGACTTCACACACCTACATTCATTGACTCCACACACCTCCATCTGTGACTTCGCACACTTCCATTCTGACTACACACACCTCCATTCTGACCCACACACCTCCATTGTATGACTTCACACACCTTCATTCTTATTTCACACCCCTCCATTCTATGACTTCACACACCTCCATTCTGTGACTTCACACACATCCATTCTAAGACTTCACGCACCTCCATTCTATGACTACACACACCTCCATTCTATGACTTCACACACATTCATTCTGACTTCATACCCCTCCATTCTATGACTTCACACCCCTCCATTCCATGACTTCACACACCTCCAATCTGACTTCACACACCTCCATTCTTTGACTTCACACACCTCCATTCTTTGACTTCACACACCTCCATTCTGACTTCACACACCTCCATTCTATGACTTCATACACCTCCATTCTATGACTTCACACACCTCCATTCTATGAGTTCACAAACCTCCATTCTGACTTCACACACCTCCATTCTATGACTTCACACACCTCCATTCTGACTTCACACACCTCCATTATATGACTTCGCACACCTTCATTCTATGACTTCGCACACCGCCATTCCATGACTTCACACACCTCCATTCTGTGACTTCACACACATCCATTCTATGACTTCACACACCTACATTTTTGACTTCACACACCTCCATCTGTGACTTCACACAATTCCATTCTGACTACACACACCTCCATTCTGACTTCACACACCTCCATTGTATGACTTCACACACCTTCATTCTTACTTCACACCCCTCCATTCTATGACTTCACACACCTCCATTCTGTGACTTCACACACCTCTATTCTGTGACTTCACACACATCCATTCTAAGACTTCACGCACCTCCATTCTATGACTACACACACCTCCATTCTGTGACTTCGACACCTCCATTCTGTGACTTCACACACATCCATTCTATGACTTCACGCACCTCCATTCTATGACTTCCCACATTTCAATTCTGACTTCACACACCTCCATTCTATGAGTTCACAAACATCCATTCTATGACTTCACACACCTCCATTCTGTGACTTCACACACCTCTATTCTGACTTCACACACCTCCATTCTATGACTTCATACACCTCCATTCTGTGACTTCACACACCTCCATTCTGACTTCACACACCTCCATTCTATGACTCCATACACCTCCATTCTATGACTTCGCACACCTCCATTCCATGATTTCACACACCTCTAATTGGACTTCACACACCTCCATTCTGTGACTTCACACACCTACATTCTATGGCTTCAGACACTTCCATTCTGTGACTTCACACACCTTCATTCTGTGACTTCACACACCTCCATTCTATGACTTCACACACCTCCATTCTATGGCTTCACACACCTCCATTCTGTGACTTCACACACCTCCATTCTATGACTTCACACACCTCCAATCTGACTTCACACACCTCCATTCCATGACTTCACACACCTCCAATCTGACTTCACACACCTCCATTCTATGACATCACAAACCTCAATTCTGTGACTTCACACACTTTCATTCTGACTTCACACACCTCCATTCCGACTTCACACACCTCCATTCTATGACTTCACACACCTCCATTGTGACTTCACACACCTCCATTCTATGAGTTCACACACCTCCATTCTTTGACTTCACACTCCTCCATTCTGTGACTTCACACACCTCCATTCTGTGACTTCACACACATCCATTCTATGACTTCACGCACTTCCATTCTATGACTTCACACGACTCCATTCTGTGACTTCACATACATCCATTCTATGACTTCAAACATTTCAATTCTGACTTCACACACCTTCATTCTTACTTCACAAACATCCATTCTGTGACTTCACTCACCTCCATTCTGTGACTTCACACACCTCCATTGTGACTTCACACACCTCCATTCTATGATTTCACACACCTCCATTCTGACTTCACACACCTCCATTCTATGACTTCACACACCTCCATTCTGACTTCACACACCTACATTCTGTGACTTCACACACCTACATTCTATTTCTTCACACACCTCCATTCTGTGACTTCACACACCTCCATTCTATGAGTTCACACACCTCCGTTCTGTGACTACACACACCTCCATTCTATGACTTCACACACCTCCATTCTATGACTTCACACACCTCCATTCTGTGACTTCACACACCTCCATTCTGTGACTTCACACACCTCCATTGTGACTTCACACACCTCCATTGTATGATTTCACACACCTCCATTCTGACTTCACAAACCTCCATTCTATGAGTTCACACACCTCCAATCTGACTTCACACACCTCCATTCTGTGACTTCACACACCTCCATTCTTTGACTTCACACAACTCCATTCTGTGACTTCACACACCTCCATTCTATGACTTCACACACCTCCATTCTATGAATTCACACACCTCCATTCTATGACTTCACACACCTCCATTCTGACTTCACACACCTCCATTCTGTGACTTCGCACACCTCCATTCCATGACATCACACACCTCCAATTTGACTTCACACACCTCCATTCTGTGACTTCACACACCAACATTCTATGGCTTCAGACACTTCCATTCTGTGACTTCACATACCTTCATTCTTTGACTTCACAGACCTCCATTCTATTACTTCACACACCTCCATTCTGTGACTTCACACACTTCCATTCTGACTTCACACACTTCCATTGTGACTTCACACACCTCCATTGTATGACTTCACACACCTCCAATCTGACTTCACACACCTCCATTCTGTGACTTCACACACCTACATTCATTGACTCCACACACCTCCATCTGTGACTTCACACACTTCCATTCTGACTACACACACCTCCATTCTGACCCACACATCTCCATTGTATGACTTCACACACCTTCATTCTTATTTCACACCCCTCCATTCTATGACTTCACACACCTCCATTCTGTGACTTCACACACATCCATTCTAAGACTTCACGCACCTCCATTCTATGACTACACACACCTCCATTCTATGACTTCACACACATTCATTCTGACTTCATACCCCTCCATTCTATGACTTCACACCCCTCCATTCCATGACTTCACACACCTCCAATCTGACTTCACACACCTCCATTCTTTGACTTCACACACCTCCATTCTTTGACTTCACACACCTCCATTCTGACTTCACACACCTCCATTCTATGACTTCATACACCTCCATTCTATGACTTCACACACCTCCATTCTATGAGTTCACAAACCTCCATTCTGTCTTCACACACCTCCATTCTATGACTTCACACACCTCCATTCTGACTTCACACACCTCCCTTATATGACTTCGCACACCTTCATTCTATGACTTCGCACACCGCCATTCCATGACTTCACACACCTCCATTCTGTGACTTCACACACATCCATTCTATGACTTCACACACCTACATTTTTGACTTCACACACCTCCATCTGTGACTTCACACAATTCCATTCTGACTACACACACCTCCATTCTGACTTCACACACCTCCATTGTATGACTTCACACACCTTCATTCTTACTTCACACCCCTCCATTCTATGACTTCACACACCTCCATTCTGTGACTTCACACACCTCTATTCTGTGACTTCACACACATCCATTCTAAGACTTCACGCACCTCCATTCTATGACTACACACACCTCCATTCTGTGACTTCGACACCTCCATTCTGTGACTTCACACACATCCATTCTATGACTTCACGCACCTCCATTCTATGACTTCCCACATTTCAATTCTGACTTCACACACCTCCATTCTATGAGTTCACAAACATCCATTCTATGACTTCACACACCTCCATTCTGTGACTTCACACACCTCTATTCTGACTTCACACACCTCCATTCTATGACTTCATACACCTCCATTCTGTGACTTCACACACCTCCATTCTGACTTCACACACCTCCATTCTATGACTCCATACACCTCCATTCTATGACTTCGCACACCTCCATTCCATGATTTCACACACCTCTAATTGGACTTCACACACCTCCATTCTGTGACTTCACACACCTACATTCTATGGCTTCAGACACTTCCATTCTGTGACTTCACACACCTTCATTCTGTGACTTCACACACCTCCATTCTATGACTTCACACACCTCCATTCTGTGACTTCACACAATTCCATTCTGATTTCCACGCCTCCATTCTGCCTTCACATACCTCCATTCTATGACTTCACACACCTTCATTATTAGTTCACAAACATCCATTCGGTGACTACACACACCTCCATTCTGACTTTACACAACTCAATTCTTTGACTTAACAAACCTCCATTCTATGACTTCACACACTTTCATTCTGTGACTTCACACACTTCCATTGTGACTTCACACACCTCCATTGTATGATTTCACACACCTCCATTGTGACTTCACACACCTCCATTCTATGAGTTCACAAACCACCATTCTATGACTTCACACACCTCCATTCTGTGACTTCCCACACCTCCATTTTGTGACTTCACACACCTCCATTTTGACTTCACACACCTCCATTCTATGACTTCATACACCTCCATTCGGTGACTTCACACACATCCATTCTATGACTTCATACACCTCCATTCTATGAGTTCACAAACCTCCATTCTGACTTCACTCACCTCCAATCTGTCTTCACACACCTCCATTCTGTGACTTCACACACCTCCATTCTTTGACTTCACACACCTCCATCTGTGACTTCACACACTTCCATTCTGACTACACACACCTCCATTCCATGACTTCACCTACCTCCAAACTGACTTCACACACCTCCATTCTGTGACTTCACACACCTCCATTCTATGACTTCTCACACCACCATTCTATGAATTCGCACACCTCCAATCTGACTTCACACACCTCCATTCCATGACTTCACACACCTCCAATCTGACTTCACACACCTCCATTCTGTGACTTCACACACCTACATTCTTAGGCTTCACACACCTCCATTCTGTGACTTCACACACCTCCATTCTATGACTTCATGCACCTCCATTCTATGACTTCACACAACTCCATTCTGTAACTCCACACACCTCCGTTCTGTGACTTCACATACATCCATTCTATGACTTCAAATATTTCAATTCTGACTTCACACACCTTCATTCTTACTTCACAAACATCCATTCTGTGACTTCACACACCTCCATTCTGTGACTTCACACACCTCCATTGTGACTTCACACACCTCCATTCTATGATTTCACACACCTCCATTCTGACTTTACACACCTCCATTCTATGACTTCACACACCTCCATTCTGACTTCACACACCTCCATTCTGTGACTTCACACACCTACATTCTATGGCTTCACACACCTCCATTTTGTGACTTCACACACCTCCA
The DNA here is from genome assembly GCF_031878675.1 of Megascapheus bottae. Lineage (NCBI taxonomy): Eukaryota > Metazoa > Chordata > Mammalia > Rodentia > Geomyidae > Megascapheus > Megascapheus bottae. The sequence continues at coordinate 74,044 of NW_028327716.1, forward strand.
TTCTATGAGTTCACACACCTCCGTTCTGTGACTTCACACACCTCCATTCTGTGACTTCACACACCTCCATTCTATGAGTTCACAAACCTCCATTCTGTGACTTCACACACCACCATTCTATGACTTCACACACATTCATTCTGACTTCATACCCCTCCATTCTATGACTTCACACCCCTCCATTTCATGACTTCACACACCTCCAATCTGACTTCACACACCTCCATTCTGTGACTTCACACACCTTCATTCTGTGACTTCAAGTACATCCATTCTATGACTTCAAACATTTCAATTCTGACTTCACACACCTTCATTCTTACTTCGCAAACATCCATTCTTTGATTTCACACAACTTCATTCTGACTTCACACCCCTCCATTCTATGACTTTACACACCTCCATTCCATGACTTCAACCACCACCAATCTGACTTCACACACCTCCATTCTGTGACTTCACACACCTCCATTCTGACTTGACACACCTCCTTTCTATGACTTCACACACCTCCATTCTGTGACTTCACACACCTCCATTCTATAACTTCACACACCTCCATTGTGACTTCACACACCTCCATTCTATGATTTCACACACCTCCATTCTGACTTCACACACCTCCATTCTATGACATCGCACACCTCCATTCTGACTTCACACACCTCCATTCTGTGACTTCACACACCTACATTCTTTGGCTTCACACACCTCCATTGTGTGACTTCACACACCTCCATTCTATGAGTTCACACACCTCCATTCTGTGACTTCACACACCTCCATTCTATGACTTCACACACCTTCATTCTACTTCAGAAACATCCGTTCTATGACTTCACACACCTCCATTCTATGATTTCACAAACCTCCATTCTGTGACTTCACACACCTCCATTCTGAGTTCACAAACCTCCATTCTGTGACTTCACACACCTCAATTCTGGCTTCACACACCTCCATTCTATGACTTCACACACTTCCATTCTATGACTTCACACACCTCCATTCTTTGACTTCACACACCTCCATTGTGAGTTCACACACCTCCATTCTGTGACTTCACACACCTCCATTCTTTGACTTCACACACCTCCATTCTGTGACTTCACACACCTCCATTCTATGACTTCACACACTTCCATTCTATGACTTCCCTCACCTCCATTCTGGGACTTCACACACCTCCATTCTGAGTTCACATACCTCCGTTCTGTGACTTAACACACCTTCATTCCGTGACTTCACACACCTTCCTTCTATGATTTCACACACCCTCCATTCTATGACTTCACACACCTCCTTTCTATGACTTCACACACCTATATTCTTTGACTTCGCACACCTCAATTCTTTGACTTCACACACCTCCATTTTGAGTTCACACACATACATTCTGTGACTTCACACACCTCCATTTGTGACGTTACACACCACCATTTTGACTTCACACACCTCCATTCTGTGACTTCACACACCTCCATTCTGTGACTTCACACACCTCCATTTTGACTTCACACACTTCCATTCTGTGACTTCACACACCTCCATTCTGTGACATTCGCACACCTCCATTGTTTGACTTCACGCACCTCCATTTTTTGACTTCACACACCTCCATTCCATGACTTCACACACCTCTACTCTATCAGTTCACACACATCCATTCTATGAGTTCACACACCACCATTTTGACTTCACACACCTCCATTCTATGACTTCACACACCTACATTCTTACTTCAGGAACATCCATTGTATGACTTCACAAACCTCCATTCTATGACTTCAGACACCTCCATTCTATGATTTCACACACCTCCATTCCATGACTTCACACACCTCCATTCTGACTTCACAAACATCAATTCTGTGACTTCACACACCTCCATTCTTTGACTTCACACACCTCCATTGTGAGTTCACACACCTCCATTCTGACTTCACAAACATCAATTCTGTGACTTCACACACATCCATTCTACGACTTCACACACCTCCATTCTATGACTTCACAAACCTCCATTCTGACTTCACACACCTCTATTCTGACTTCACAAACATCAATTCTGTGACTTCACACACCTCCATTCTTTGACTTCACACACTTCCATTCTGACTTCACACAACACCATACTATGTCTTCACACACCTCTATTCTGTGAGTTCACACGTCTCTATTCTAGGTTCACACACCTCGATTCTGTGACTTCACACACCCATTCTATTACTTCACACACCGCCAATCTATGACTTCACACACCTCCATTCTATGACTTCACACACCTCCATTCTATAACTTCACACACCTCCATTCTGTGACTTCACACACCTCAATTCTGTGACTTCACACACCTCCATTCTGAGTTCACACACCTCCATTCTATGACTTCACACACCACACACCTCCATTCTATGACTTCACACCTCCATTCTGTGATTTCACACACCTCCATTCTGAGTTCACACACCTCCATTCTGTGACTTCACACACCTCCAATCTGACTTCACACAGCTCCATTCTATGACTTCACACACCTCCATTCTATGACTTCACACACCTCCATTCTATGACTTCACACACCTCCATTGTGACTTCACACATCTCCATTCTGTGACTTCACACACCTCCATTCTGTGACTTCACACACCTCATTTATGACTTCACACACTTCGATTCTTTGACTTCACACACCTCCATTCTGTGAATTCACACACCACCATTGTTTGACTTCACACACCTCCCTTTTTGGACTTCACACACCTCCATTCTCTGACTTCACACACCTTCATTCTTACTTCGGAAACATCCATTCTGTTACTTCACACACCTCCATTCTATGACTTCACAACCCTCCATACTGTGACTTCACACACCTCCATTCTGAGTTCACACACCTCCATTCTGTGACTTCACACACCTCCATTCTGTCTTCATACACCTCCATTCTCTGACTTCACACACCTCCATTCTATGACTTCACACACCTCCATTCTGAGTTCACACACCTCCATTCTGATTTCATACACCTTCATTCTGTGACTTCACACACCTCCATTCTATGACTTCACACACCTCCCTTCTATGACTTCACACAACTCCATTCTGAGTTCACACACCTCCATTCTATGACTTCACACACCCCCATTCTGTGACTTCACACACCACCATTCTGTGACTTCACACACCTCCATTCTATGACTTCACCCACCTCCATTCTGACTTCATACACCTTCATTCTGTGACTTCACACACCTCCATTCTGTGACTTCAAACACCTCCATTCTCTGACTTCACACACCTCCATTCTGTGACTTCACACACCTCCATTCTATGACTTCCCACACCTCCATTGTGGGACTTCACACACCTCCATTCTGAGTTCACACACCTCCGTTCTGTGACTTAACACACCTTCATTCCGTGACTTCACACACCTTCCTTCTATGATTTCACACACCTCCATTCTATGACTTCACACACCTCCTTTCTATGACTTCACACACCTATATTCTTTGACTTCGCACACCTCCATTCTTTGACTTCACACACCTCCATTTTGAGTTCACACACATACATTCTGTGACTTCACACACCTCCATTTGTGACGTTACACACCACCATTTTGACTTCACACACCTCCATTCTATGACTTCACACACCTCCATTCTGTGACTTCACACACCTCCATTCTGTGACTTCACACACCTTCATTCTATGACTTCACACACCTACATTCTGTGACTTCACACACCTCCATTCTGTTACTTCACACACCTCCATTTTGACTTCACACACTTCCATTCTTTGAATTCACACACCTCCATTCTGTGAATTCACACACATTAACATTGTTTGACTTCACACATCTCTATTTTTGGACTTCACACACCTCCATTCCATGACTTCACACATCTCCATTTTATGAGTTTGCACAGCTCCACTTTGACTTCACACACCTCCATTCTATGACTTCACACACCTTCATTCTACTTCAGAAACATCCGTTCTATGACTTCACACACCTCCATTCTATGATTTCACAAACCTCCATTCTGTGACTTCACACACCTCCATTCTTTGACTTCACACACCTCCGTTCTGTGACTTAACACACCTTCATTCTGTGACTTCACAAACATCAACATTGTTTGACTTCACACACCTCTATTTTTGGACTTCACACACCTCCATTCCATGACTTCACACATCTCCATTTTATGAGTTCGCACAGCTCCACTTTGACTTCACACACCTCCATTCTATGACTTCACACACCTTCATTCTACTTCAGAAACATCCGTTCTATGACTTCACACACCTCCATTCTATGATTTCACAAACCTCCATTCTGTGACTTCACACACCTCCATTCTTTGACTTCACACACCTCCGTTCTGTGACTTAACACACCTTCATTCTGTGACTTCACAAACATCAACATTGTTTGACTTCACACACCTCTATTTTTGGACTTCACACACCTCCATTCCATGACTTCACACATCTCCATTTTATGAGTTCGCACAGCTCCATTTTGACTTCACACACCTCCATTCTATGACTTCACACACCTTCATTCTACTTCAGAAACATCCGTTCTATGACTTCACACACCTCCATTCTATGATTTCACAAACCTCCATTCTGGGACTTCACACACCTCCATTCTGAGTTCACACACCTCCGTTCTGTGACTTAACACACCTTCATTCCGTGACTTCACACACCTTCCTTCTATGATTTCACACACCTCCATTCTATGACTTCACACACCTCCTTTCTATGACTTCACACACCTATATTCTTTGACTTCGCACACCTCCATTCTTTGACTTCACACACCTCCATTTTGAGTTCACACACATACATTCTGTGACTTCACACACCTCCATTTTTGACGTTACACACCACCATTTTGACTTCACACACCTCCATTCTATGACTTCACACACCTCCATTCTGTGACTTCACACACCTCCATTCTGTGACTTCACACACCTCCATTCTATGACTTCACACACCTACATTCTGTGACTTCACACACCTCCATTCTGTTACGTCACACACCTCCATTTTGACGTCACACACTTCCATTCTTTGAATTCACACACCTCCATTCTGTGAATTCACACACATTAACATTGTTTGACTTCACACACCTCTATTTTTGGACTTCACACACCTCCATTCCATGACTTCACACATCTCCATTTTATGAGTTCGCACAGCTCCATTTTGACTTCACACACCTCCATTCTATGACTTCACACACCTTCATTCTACTTCAGAAACATCCGTTCTATGACTTCACACACCTCCATTCTATGATTTCACAAACCTCCATTCTGTGACTTCACACACCTCCATTCTGAGTTCACAAACCTCAATTCTGTGACTTCACACACCTCAATTCTGGCTTCACACACCTCCATTCTATGACTTCACACACTTCCATTCTATGACTTCACACACCTCCATTCTTTGACTTCACACACCTCCATTGTGAGTTCACACACCTCCATTCTGTGACTTCACACACCTCCATTCTTTGACTTCACACACCTCCATTCTTTGACTTCACACACCTCCATTCTGTGACTTCACACACCTCCATTCTATGACTTCACACACCTCCATTCTATGAATTCACACATCTCCATTCTGTGACTTCACACAACTGCATTCTATGACTTCCCACACCTCCATTCTGGGACTTCACACACCTCCATTCTGAGTTCACATACCTCCGTTCTGTGACTTAACACACCTTCATTCCGTGACTTCACACACCTTCCTTCTATGATTTCACACACCTCCATTCTATGACTTCACACACCTCCTTTCTATGACTTCACACACCTATATTCTTTGACTTCGCACACCTCCATTCTTTGACTTCACACACCTCCATTTTGAGTTCACACACATACATTCTGTGACTTCACACACCTCCATTTGTGACGTTACACACCACCATTTTGACTTCACACACCTCCATTCTGTGACTTCACACACCTCCATTCTGTGACTTCACACACCTCCATTTTGACTTCACACACTTCCATTCTGTGACTTCACACACCTCCATTCTGTGACATCGCACACCTCCATTGTTTGACTTCACGCACCTCCATTTTTTGACTTCACACACCTCCATTCCATGACTTCACACACCTCTACTCTATCAGTTCACACACATCCATTCTATGAGTTCACACACCACCATTTTGACTTCACACACCTCCATTCTATGACTTCACACACCTACATTCTTACTTCAGGAACATCCATTGTATGACTTCACAAACCTCCATTCTATGACTTCAGACACCTCCATTCTATGATTTCACACACCTCCATTCCATGACTTCACACACCTCCATTCTGACTTCACAAACATCAATTCTGTGACTTCACACACCTCCATTCTTTGACTTCACACACCTCCATTGTGAGTTCACACACCTCCATTCTGACTTCACAAACATCAATTCTGTGACTTCACACACATCCATTCTACGACTTCACACACCTCCATTCTATGACTTCACAAACCTCCATTCTGACTTCACACACCTCTATTCTGACTTCACAAACATCAATTCTGTGACTTCACACACCTCCATTCTTTGACTTCACACACTTCCATTCTGACTTCACACAACACCATACTATGTCTTCACACACCTCTATTCTGTGAGTTCACACGTCTCTATTCTAGGTTCACACACCTCGATTCTGTGACTTCACACACCCATTCTATTACTTCACACACCGCCAATCTATGACTTCACACACCTCCATTCTATGACTTCACACACCTCCATTCTATAACTTCACACACCTCCATTCTGTGACTTCACACACCTCAATTCTGTGACTTCACACACCTCCATTCTGAGTTCACACACCTCCATTCTATGACTTCACACACCACACACCTCCATTCTATGACTTCACACCTCCATTCTGTGATTTCACACACCTCCATTCTGAGTTCACACACCTCCATTCTGTGACTTCACACACCTCCAATCTGACTTCACACAGCTCCATTCTATGACTTCACACACCTCCATTCTATGACTTCACACACCTCCATTCTATGACTTCACACACCTCCATTGTGACTTCACACATCTCCATTCTGTGACTTCACACACCTCCATTCTGTGACTTCACACACCTCATTTATGACTTCACACACTTCGATTCTTTGACTTCACACACCTCCATTCTGTGAATTCACACACCACCATTGTTTGACTTCACACACCTCCCTTTTTGGACTTCACACACCTCCATTCTCTGACTTCACACACCTTCATTCTTACTTCGGAAACATCCATTCTGTTACTTCACACACCTCCATTCTATGACTTCACAACCCTCCATACTGTGACTTCACACACCTCCATTCTGAGTTCACACACCTCCATTCTGTGACTTCACACACCTCCATTCTGTCTTCATACACCTCCATTCTCTGACTTCACACACCTCCATTCTATGACTTCACACACCTCCATTCTGAGTTCACACACCTCCATTCTGATTTCATACACCTTCATTCTGTGACTTCACACACCTCCATTCTATGACTTCACACACCTCCCTTCTATGACTTCACACAACTCCATTCTGAGTTCACACACCTCCATTCTATGTCTTCACACACCCCCATTCTGTGACTTCACACACCACCATTCTGTGACTTCACACACCTCCATTCTATGACTTCACCCACCTCCATTCTGACTTCATACACCTTCATTCTGTGACTTCACACACCTCCATTCTGTGACTTCAAACACCTCCATTCTCTGACTTCACACACCTCCATTCTGTGACTTCACACACCTCCATTCTATGACTTCCCACACCTCCATTGTGGGACTTCACACACCTCCATTCTGAGTTCACACACCTCCGTTCTGTGACTTAACACACCTTCATTCCGTGACTTCACACACCTTCCTTCTATGATTTCACACACCTCCATTCTATGACTTCACACACCTCCTTTCTATGACTTCACACACCTATATTCTTTGACTTCGCACACCTCCATTCTTTGACTTCACACACCTCCATTTTGAGTTCACACACATACATTCTGTGACTTCACACACCTCCATTTGTGACGTTACACACCACCATTTTGACTTCACACACCTCCATTCTATGACTTCACACACCTCCATTCTGTGACTTCACACACCTCCATTCTGTGACTTCACACACCTTCATTCTATGACTTCACACACCTACATTCTGTGACTTCACACACCTCCATTCTGTTACTTCACACACCTCCATTTTGACTTCACACACTTCCATTCTTTGAATTCACACACCTCCATTCTGTGAATTCACACACATTAACATTGTTTGACTTCACACATCTCTATTTTTGGACTTCACACACCTCCATTCCATGACTTCACACATCTCCATTTTATGAGTTTGCACAGCTCCACTTTGACTTCACACACCTCCATTCTATGACTTCACACACCTTCATTCTACTTCAGAAACATCCGTTCTATGACTTCACACACCTCCATTCTATGATTTCACAAACCTCCATTCTGTGACTTCACACACCTCCATTCTTTGACTTCACACACCTCCGTTCTGTGACTTAACACACCTTCATTCTGTGACTTCACAAACATCAACATTGTTTGACTTCACACACCTCTATTTTTGGACTTCACACACCTCCATTCCATGACTTCACACATCTCCATTTTATGAGTTCGCACAGCTCCACTTTGACTTCACACACCTCCATTCTATGACTTCACACACCTTCATTCTACTTCAGAAACATCCGTTCTATGACTTCACACACCTCCATTCTATGATTTCACAAACCTCCATTCTGTGACTTCACACACCTCCATTCTTTGACTTCACACACCTCCGTTCTGTGACTTAACACACCTTCATTCTGTGACTTCACAAACATCAACATTGTTTGACTTCACACACCTCTATTTTTGGACTTCACACACCTCCATTCCATGACTTCACACATCTCCATTTTATGAGTTCGCACAGCTCCATTTTGACTTCACACACCTCCATTCTATGACTTCACACACCTTCATTCTACTTCAGAAACATCCGTTCTATGACTTCACACACCTCCATTCTATGATTTCACAAACCTCCATTCTGGGACTTCACACACCTCCATTCTGAGTTCACACACCTCCGTTCTGTGACTTAACACACCTTCATTCCGTGACTTCACACACCTTCCTTCTATGATTTCACACACCTCCATTCTATGACTTCACACACCTCCTTTCTATGACTTCACACACCTATATTCTTTGACTTCGCACACCTCCATTCTTTGACTTCACACACCTCCATTTTGAGTTCACACACATACATTCTGTGACTTCACACACCTCCATTTTTGACGTTACACACCACCATTTTGACTTCACACACCTCCATTCTATGACTTCACACACCTCCATTCTGTGACTTCACACACCTCCATTCTGTGACTTCACACACCTCCATTCTATGACTTCACACACCTACATTCTGTGACTTCACACACCTCCATTCTGTTACGTCACACACCTCCATTTTGACGTCACACACTTCCATTCTTTGAATTCACACACCTCCATTCTGTGAATTCACACACATTAACATTGTTTGACTTCACACACCTCTATTTTTGGACTTCACACACCTCCATTCCATGACTTCACACATCTCCATTTTATGAGTTCGCACAGCTCCATTTTGACTTCACACACCTCCATTCTATGACTTCACACACCTTCATTCTACTTCAGAAACATCCGTTCTATGACTTCACACACCTCCATTCTATGATTTCACAAACCTCCATTCTGTGACTTCACACACCTCCATTCTGAGTTCACAAACCTCAATTCTGTGACTTCACACACCTCAATTCTGGCTTCACACACCTCCATTCTATGACTTCACACACTTCCATTCTATGACTTCACACACCTCCATTCTTTGACTTCACACACCTCCATTGTGAGTTCACACACCTCCATTCTGTGACTTCACACACCTCCATTCTTTGACTTCACACACCTCCATTCTTTGACTTCACACACCTCCATTCTGTGACTTCACACACCTCCATTCTATGACTTCACACACCTCCATTCTATGAATTCACACATCTCCATTCTGTGACTTCACACAACTGCATTCTATGACTTCCCACACCTCCATTCTGGGACTTCACACACCTCCATTCTGAGTTCACATACCTCCGTTCTGTGACTTAACACACCTTCATTCCGTGACTTCACACACCTTCCTTCTATGATTTCACACACCTCCATTCTATGACTTCACACACCTCCTTTCTATGACTTCACACACCTATATTCTTTGACTTCGCACACCTCCATTCTTTGACTTCACACACCTCCATTTTGAGTTCACACACATACATTCTGTGACTTCACAA
>NW_028327717.1:0-17500 GCF_031878675.1 Megascapheus bottae
TGGTAAGGGTTAGGGTTACAGTTAGGGTTAGGGTTAGGGTTAGGGTTACTGGTTAGGGTTAGTGTTAAGGTTAGGTTAAGGGTTAGGGTTAGGGTTACGGTTAGGATAAGGGTTAGGGTTATGGTAAGTGTAAGTGTTAGGGTTAGGGTTAGGGTTATGGTTACGGTAAGGGTGAGGGATAGGGTTAGGGTTAGGGTAAGGGTTAGGGTTAGGGTTAGGGTTAGGTTTAGGGTTAGGGTTAGGGTTAGGGTTAGGTAAAGGGTAATGTTTAGGGTAAGGTTTAGGTTTAGGGTAAGGATTAGGGTTAGGGTTTGGGTTAGGGTAAGGGTAAGGGTTAAGGTTAGGTTTAGGGTTAGGGTTAGGGTTAGGGTTAGTGTTAGGGTTAGGGTAAGGGTTAGGGTTAAGGTTAGGGTTAGGGTGAAGGTTAGGGTTAGGGTTATGTTTAGATTTAGGGTTATGGTTATGGTTAGGGAAAGGGTAAGGTTTAGGGTAACGTTTAGGTTTAGGGTAAGGATTAGGTTTAGGGTTAGTGTTAGGGAAAGGGTAAGGGTTAGGGTTAGGGTTAGGGTTAGGTTCAGTGTTAGGGTTAGGGTAAGTATAAGGGTTAGTTTAGGGTTAGGGTTAGGGTGAAGTTCAGGGTTAGGGTTAGGGTTAGGGTTCGGTTTAGGGTTAGAGTTAGGGAAAGGGTAAGGTTTAGGGTAAAGTTTAGGGTTATGGTAAGGATTAGGGTTATGGTTAGGGTTAGGGTAAGGGTTAGGGTTAGGGATAGGGTTAGGGCTAGCGTTAAGGTTAGGTTTAGGGTTAGGGTAAGTGTAAGGGTTAGGGTTAGTGTTAGGTTTACGGTTAGGGTTAGGGGTTAGGGTTAGTGTTAGGTTTAGGTTTAGGGTTAGGGTAAGGATAAGAGTTAGGGTTAGGTATAGGGTTAAGTTTCGGGTTAGGTTTACGGTTAGGGTTAGGATGAGGGGTAGGGTTAGGGTTATGGTTATGGTTAATGTTAGGCTTAGGCTTAGGATAAGGGTAATGGTTAGAATTAGGGTTAGGGTTAGGATTACGGTAAGTGTTAGAGTTAGGGTTAGGGTTAGGGTTAGGGTAAGGGTTAAGGTTAGGGTTAGCGTTAGGGTTAGCGTTAGGGTTAGGGTTAGGGTAAGGGTAAGGGTAAGGTTTAGGGTTAGGTTTAGGGTTTGGGTTAGTATAAGGGTAAGGGTTAGGTTTAGGGTTAGGGTTAGGTTTAGGGTTAGGGTTAGGGTAAGGATAAGGGTTAGAGTTCTGTTTAGGGTTAGATTAGGGTTAGGGTTAAGGTTAGGTTGAGGGTAAGGGTAAGGGTTAGGGTTAGGTTTAGGGTTAGGGTTAGGGTGAGGGTAAGGGTCAGGGTTATGGTTAGTGTTATTGTTAGTGTTAGGGTTAAGGTTAGGGTTAGGGTTCTGGTTAGGTTTATGGTTGAGGTTAGGTTTAGAGTTAGAGGAAAAGTTAGGGTTAGGGTTAGGGTAACGGTTAGAGTTAGGGTTAGGGTTAGGGTATGTTTTAGGGTTAGGTGTTAGGGTTAATGTTAGGGTTAGGTTAAGGGTTAGGGTTAGGGTTAGGATAATGGATAGGGTTAGGGTTGGCGTTAGGGTAAGTGTTAGGGTTAGGGTAAGGGTAAGTGTTACTGTTAGGGTTAGGGTTAGGGTTAGGGTAAGGGTTATGGTTAGGGTTAGGGTTAGGTTTAGGGTTGGGGTTAAGGTTAGGGTTAGGGTAAGGGTAAGTGTTAGGTTTAGTGTTAGGGTTAGGGTAAGTGTTCGGGTTAGGGTTAGGGTTAGGGTTAGGGTATGGGTACGGGTACGGGTAAGGTTTAGGTTTAGCGGTAGGCTTTGGGTTAAGATTGAGGTTAGGGTTAGGGTTAGGGTTAGGGTAAGTGTTAGGGTTAGGGTTAGGGTTAGGGTTAGGGTTAGGGTCAGTGTTAGAGTTAGGGTTAGGGTTAGGGTTAGGGTAAGGGTAAGGGTTACGGTTATGGTTAGAGTTAGAGTTAGGTTTAGGGTTAGGGTTAGGGGTTAGTCTTAGGGTTAGGGTTAGGGTAAGTTTTAGGGTAAGGGTTAGGGTTAGGGTTAGGGTTAGGGTAAGGCTAAGGGTGAGTGTTAGGGTAAGGGTAAGGGTTAGGGTTAGGGTCAGTGTTAGAGTTAGGGTTAGGGTTAGGGTTAGGGTAAGGGTAAGGGTTACGGTTAGGGTTAGTGTTAGAGTTAGGGTTAGGGTTAGGGTAAGGGTAAGGGTAAGGGTTAGGATACGGGTTAGGGTTAGGGTAAGTGTAAGTGTTAGGGTTAGGATTAGGGTTATGGTTAGGGTAAGGGTGAGGGTTAGGGTTAGGTTTAGGTGTTAGGGTTACGGTCAGGTTAGCATTAGGTTTAGTGTTAGGGTTAGTGTAAGGGTAAGGGTTAGAGTTAGGGTTAGGGTTAGGGTGAAGGTTAGGGTTAGGGTTAGGTTTAGGGTTAGGGTTAGAGTTAGGGTTAGGGAAAGGGTAAGGTTTAGGGTAAGGTTTAGGGTTAGGTAAGGATTAGGGTTAGGGTTAGGGTAAGGGTAAGGGTTAGGGTTACGGTTAGGGTTAGGGTTAGGGTTAGGGTTACTGGTTAGGGTTAGTGTTAAGGTTAGGTTAAGGGTTAGGGTTAGGGTTACGGTTAGGATAAGGGTTAGGGTTATGGTAATTGTAAGTGTTAGGGTTAGGGTTAGGGTTATGGTTACGGTAAGGGTGAGGGATAGGGTTAGGTTTAGGGTAAGGGTTAGGGTTAGGGTTAGGGTTAGGTTTAGGGTTAGGGTTAGGGTTAGGGTTAGGTAAAGCGTAATGTTTAGGGTAAGGTTTAGGTTTAGGGTAAGGATTAGGGTTAGGGTTTGGGTTAGGGTAAGGGTAAGGGTTAAGGTTAGGTTTAGGGTTAGGGTTAGGGTTAGGGTTAGTGTTAGGGTTAGGGTAAGGGTTAGGGTTAAGGTTAGGGTTAGGGTGAAGGTTAGGGTTAGGGTTAGGTTTAGATTTAGGGTTATGGTTATGGTTAGGGAAAGGGTAAGGTTTAGGGTAACGTTTAGGTTTAGGGTAAGGATTAGGTTTAGGGTTAGGGTTAGGGTAAGGGTTAGGGTTAGGGTTAGGGTTCGGGTTAGGGTAAGGGTAAGGGTTAGGATTAGGGTAAGGGTAAGGGTTAGGGTTAAAGTTAGGGTTAGTTTTTGGGTTAGGGTTAGTGTAAGGGTTAGGTTTAGGGTTAGGGTTAGGGTTAGGTTTAAGATTGGTGTTAGGGATTAGGTTTCTGGTTGGGTGTAGGGTTAGGGTTAGGGTAAGGGTTAGGGTTAGGTTTAGGGGTAGGGTTAGAGTAAGGGCAACTGTTAGGGTTAGGGTTAATGTTAGGGTTAGGGTTAGGGTTAGGATTAGGTTTAGGGTTAGGGTTAGGGTTAGGGTAAGGGTAAGGATTAGGGAGAGGTTTAGGTTTAGGGTTAAGGTTAGGGTTAGGGTTAGGGTTAGGGTAAGGATGAGGGTTAGGGTTAGGGTTAGGGTTAGGGTAAGGTTCAGGGTTAAGGTTAGAGTTAGGGTTAGATTTAGGTTTAGGGTTAGGGTAAGGGAAAGGGTTACGGTAAGGTTTGGGGTTAGGGTTTGGGTTAGTGTTAAACTTAGAGTTAGGGTGAGGGTAAGGGTAAGGGTTAGGTGTTGGGGTTAGGGTTAGGGTGACGGTTATGGTTAGAGTTAGAGTTAGGTTTAGTGTTAGGGTTATGGGTTAGTCTTAGGGTTAGGGTTAGGGTAAGGTTTAGGGTTAGGGTTAGGGTTAGGGTAAGGGTTAGGGTTAGGGTTAGGGTAAGGGTAACGGTTAGGGTTAGGTTTAGGGTTAGGGTTACGATTAAGGTTGAGGTTAGGGTTAGGGTTAGGTTTAGGTTTACGGTTAGGGTAAGGGTTAGGTTAAGGGTTAGGGTTATGCATTAGGGTTAATGTTAGGATTAGGTTAAAGTTTAGGGTTAGGGTTAGGGTTAGGGTTAGGGTAAGTGTTAGGGTTAGGTTTAGGCTTAGGGTTAGGGTAAGTGTTAGGGTTAGGGTTATGTTTAGGGTTGGGGTTAAGGTTAGGGTTAGGGTTAGGGTTAGGGTTAGGGTTAGGGTAAGGTTTAGGTTTAGGGTTAGGGTTAGGGTAAGGGTAAGCGTTAGGGTTAGGGTTAGGGTAAGGGTAAGGGTAAGGTTTAGGGTTAGGGTTAGGGTTAGGTGTTAGGGTTAGGGTTAGGTTAGCGTTAGGTTTAGGGTTATGGTTAGTGTAAGGGTAAAGACGGGTTAGGGTTAGGGTTAGGTTTAGTGTTAGGGTTAGGGTAAGGGAAAGGTTAAGTTGAAGGTTAGGGTTAGGGTGAAGTTTAGGGTTAGGGTTAGGGTTAGGGTTAGGTTTGGTTTAGGGTTAGGTTTAGGGTTATGGAAAGGGTAAGGTTTAGGGTAGGGTTTAGTGTTAGGGTAAGTGTAAGGTTTAGGGTTAGCGTTAGGGTTATGGTTAGGGTTAGGGTTAGGGTTAAGGTTAGGTTTAGGGTAGGGTTAGGGTAAGGGTTAGGGTTAGGGTTAGGGTTAGGGTTTTGGTAAGGGTAAGCGTTAGGGTTAGGGTTAGGGTAAGGGTAAGGGTAAGGGTTAGGGTTAGGATTAGGGTTAGGTGTTAGGGTTAGGGTTAGGTTAGCGTTAGGTTTAGGGTTAGGGTTAGTGTAAGGGTAAGGAGGGGTTAGGGTTAGGGTTAGGTTTAGTGTTAGGGTTAGGGTAAGGGAAAGGTTAAGTTGAGGGTTAGGGTAAGGGTTAGGGTTAGGTTTAGGTTTAAGGTTAGGTTTAGGGTTAGGGTAAGGGTAAGGTTTAGGGTAAGGTTTAGGGTTAGGGTAAGTGTAAGGGTTAGGGTTAGCGTTAGGGTTATGGTTAGGGTTAGGGTTAGGGATAGTGTTAGGTTTAGGGTTAGGGTAATGATAAGAGTTAGGGTTAGGGATAAGGTTAAGGTTCGGGTTAGGTTTACGGTTAGGGTTAGTGTAAGGGTTAGGGTTAGGTTTATGGTTATGGTAAATGTTAGGGTTAGGCTTAGCTAAAGGTAAGGGTTAGGTTTAGGGTTGGGTTAGGGTTAGGGTAAGGGTAAGGGTAAGTGTTAGGGTTAGGGTTAGGGTTAGGTGTTAGGGTTAGGGTTAGGTTAGCGTTAGGTTTAGGGTTATGGTTAGTGTAAGGGTAAAGACGGGTTAGAGTTAGGGTTAGGTTTAGTGTTAGGGTTAGGGTAAGGGAAAGGTTAAGTTGAAGGTTAGGGTTAGGGTGAAGTTTAGGGTTAGGGTTAGGGTTAGGGTTAGGTTTAGGGTTAGGTTTAGGGTTATGGAAAGGGTAAGGTTTAGGGTAGGGTTTAGTGTTAGGGTAAGTGTAAGGTTTAGGGTTAGCGTTAGGGTTATGGTTAGGGTTAGGGTTAGGGTTAAGGTTAGGGTTAGGGTTAGGGTAAGGGTTAGGGTTAGGGTTAGGGTTAGGGTTTTGGTAAGGGTAAGCGTTAGGGTTAGGGTTAGGGTAAGGTAAGGGTAAGGGTTAGGGTTAGGATTAGGGTTAGGTGTTAGGGTTAGGGTTAGGTTAGCGTTAGGTTTAGGGTTAGGGTTAGTGTAAGGGTAAGGACGGGTTAGGGTTAGGTTAGGTTTAGTGTTAGGGTTAGGGTAGGGAAAGGTTAAGTTGAGGGTTAGGGTTAGGGTTAGGGTTAGGTTTAGGTTTAAGGTTAGGTTTAGGGTTAGGGTAAGGGTAAGGTTTAGGGTAATGTTTAGGGTTAGGGTAAGTGTAGGGTTAGGGTTAGCGTTAGGGTTATGGTTAGGGTTAGGGTTAGGGATAGTGTTAGGTTTAGGGTTAGGGTAATGATAAGAGTTAGGGTTAGGGATAAGGTTAAGGTTCGGGTTAGTTTTACGGTTATGGTTAGTGTAAGGGTTAGGGTTAGGTTTATGGTTATGGTAAATGTTAGGGTTAGGCTTAGCTAAAGGTAAGGGTTAGGTTTAGGGTTAGGGTTAGGGTAAGTGTTAGAGTTAGGGTTAGGGTTAGGGTTAGGGTAAGGGTAAGGGTTAGGGTTAATGTTAGGTTTAGCGTTAGGGTTAGGGTTAGGGTTAGGGTAAGGGAAAGGATTCGGGTTAGGTTTAGGGTTAGGGTTAGTCTAAGGGTAAGGGTTAGGTTTAGGGTTAGGGTTAGGTTTAGGGTTAGAGTTAGGGTAAGGATAAGGGTTAGAGTTCCGGTTATTGTTAGATTAGGGTTAGGGTTAAGGTTAGGGTGAGGGTAAGGGTAAGGGTTAGGGTTAGGGTTAGGTTTAGGGTTAGGTTTAGGGTAAGGGTAAGGGTTAGGCTTAGGGTTAGGTTTATTGTTAGGATTAGGGTTAAAGTTAGGGTTAGGGTTCTGGTTAGGTTTATGGTTGCGTTTAGGGTTACAGTTAGAGGAAAGGTTAGGTTTAGGGTTAGGGTAAGGGTTAGGGTTAGGGTTAGGGTTAAAGTTAGAGTAAGGGTTAGCGTTAGGTTAAGGATTAGGGTTAGGGTTAGGGTTAGGGTAAGGGTTAGGGTTAGGGTTAAGTTAGGTTTGGGGTTAGGTTAAGGGTAAGGGTTAGGGTTAGGGTTAGGGTAAGGGGGTTAGGGTTAGGGTTAGGGTAAGGGTTAGGCTTAGGGTTTGATTTAGGATAAGGGTTAGGGTTAGGTGTTAGGGTTTATGGTTAGGTTAGCATTAGGTTTAGGGTTAGTGTTAGGGCAAGGGTAAGGGTTAGGTTTAGTGTTATGGTTAGGTTTAGGGTTAGTGTTAGGGTTAGGGAAAGGGTAAGGTTTAGGGTAAAGTTTAGGGTTAGGGTAAGGATTAGGGTTATGGTTAGGGTTAGGGTAAGTGTTAGGGTTAGGGTTAGGGATAGGGTTACCGTTAAGGTTAGGTTTAGGGATAGGGTAAGTGTAAGGGTTAGGGTTAGGGTTAGGGTTACGGTTAGGGTTAGGGGTTACGGTTAGTGTTAGGTTTAGGGTTAGGCTTAGGGTAAGGGTAAGAGTTAGGGTTAGCATAGGGTTAAGGTTCGTGTTAGGTTTACGTTTAGGGTTAGGATAAGGGGTAGGGTTAGGGTTATGGTTATGGTTAATGTTAGGGTTAGCCTAGGGTAAGTGTAATGGTTAGGTTTAGGGTTAGGGTTAGGATTAGGGTAAGTGTTAGAGTTAGGGTTAGGGTTAGGGTTAGGGTAATGGTAAGGATTAGGGTTAAGGTTAGGTTTAGCGTTAGGGTTACGTTTAGGGTTAGGGTAAGGGTAAGGGTAAGGTTTAGGGTTAGGTTTAGTGTTAGGGTTAGTCTAATGTCAGAGACCAAGGAGTTAAATGGAACAAAACAAAGACCCTCTAGCCTTGAGCAAATCGCATCTGGTTGAGTCATCTGCACAAAATATTTCTCGGAATAACCGCAGGTGGTTGCTTGGGTTAGCACAACGGCCAAAAGAGCAGCCTGACCCACCCCTAACCTTGAGACTTCTCCTTCTTGTTATCACAAAAACTCTCCATCCCCCCCCTCTATACTCCCTTCCTTACACTCAGGGTATATAAACCCTGCTTTACTTTTAATAAATGAGGCCTTGACGCGACTCAGATTGTCTCTGTCTTTCTTTATGCGCCTGGTCTCCTTCCTCTCTTTCCCCCATTGGTTTTCTTCTTTCAGGAGGTGCCTCTTCGAGCCGCATGAATAGCTGAACCCGCGGGTCGGGAGAAGTGGCGCCCAACGTGGGGCTCGAAGCACGGTGACCTACCGGACGGCGTGGAGAACAGGGGACCCCGATTATATTAAGGTAGAGACGCCCACACCGCATCGCTCGTGCACCGTGGGAGAGTCTTGAGGTAAGTTCTGCCGTCCCATCAACCATGGGCAAAGCATTATCAAAAGAGGTTTTATTTATAAAAGAAATGAAAGGATCACTTAGGGAGAGAGGAATAAGAGTTAAAAAGAAAGATTTGGTAAAATTCTTTTGTTTTGTTGGAGAAAAGTGTCCGTGGTTGGTCTTGCACGGACCAGATATCCATCCCCTTACCTGGAATAAGGTAGGAAAAAATATCAATGATTTACTCCGTCAGGGAGAGGAAATCCCCGAGGCCTTCTTTAGCTTCTATGGGGTTATTAGAGATATTTTAAAGGAAGCAGAGGAGGGAGGTGACAGTGCTCGCTTACTAGCTTTAACAGAGGATTACCTAACGGAGTCACGTTGCCCGTCTCGCAAAAGTGAAGGTGACAATGAAAAACCTATGGTCACTGGCCTTCGGCCTGGCTCACGCACTCCCTCTGTGATTGATGAGCCTGTGCCCTCAGGACGCCGCTTGGCGTCACCTTTAATCCCCGAAAAAGAGGAACAAGTCCAACCCCCTTTAGAAGACAGCATCAGGAATTATACTAAAAAGAAAAATATGTCACTAAAACCTTATAAAAATATTTATCCTATTATTCCTAAGACTTCTCCTGATAATGGCAGGCTCAACCCCCCCTCTGAGGTGGAGCTAGAGGAGGAGGCAGCGCATTATGAGGAAGAAAGATATGGCCCTTTTCCTCTTCCCCAAGTTTCTGCAGCTTACACAGACTCCAGAGATAAGGGCCCTTCACTGGCCCACCCCTCCCCCCTATCCAGACACCTCTCTCCTGTCAGCCCCACCACAGGAAATGTTGAGATCATTCTCTGTTCCTCCGGAGGTGCAAGGTCTCCTTAAATCCAAAGACTCTCTCTTGAAACAAGTGACAGAATTAAAAAACGTGCTTCATTTAAAAAGAGAGTTAAGGGACCTCACTTTGCAAATTCATGATTTACAAATGGATCTTATTGGGGAAGCCTTGACTACCCCCCATGCCTCGGGTAACAAGCCCGCTAAAACACCCTCGGCCTCAAAGAGCCGCAGTAGTAGACTCAGATCCGGGGCGCAAACTGTTTCCTTCTCCTTCCCCGTAATTACTCGCTCTAACACTCAACCTCGGGAACAAGAGGGGGAGGGAGGAGAAGCGGGAGAGGAGGAGGCAGACACCACCAGAAGGCAGGAGGAGGGACAAAACCTAGATTCCTCTGCCTCCGAGGAGGAAGGGGGTGATCAGGAGGAGGCAAGGAGAAATTCTCAAATTACATATAGGAGACTGACTTTTAAACAAATTAAAGAATTGCATTCGGCTGTTAAGAATTATGGAATTAACGCCCCTTTTACTTTAACAGTACTGGAGGGCCTCGGGGGTGAGGGACATTTATTGCCTCTTGAGTGGCACAAGATTGTACAGTCTGTTTTAACCAGGAGTCAATATCTAACCTGGAAAGCTGAATTTATAGATAAGGCAGAAAATCAAGCCATTACCAATAAAAAACATACACAAATGGCTTCATGGTCTTCTGATAAAATTTCAGGGAGGGGCAAATTTGCCTCGGAGGAAAAACAACAAAAACTCCCTGCAGGAATATTAACCCAGACTGCTCAGGCTGCCCTGGCCGCCTGGAGAGCCGTGCCTGCTGCAGGAGCGGTTACTACCTCTCTTTCCAGGGTAGTACAAGGCAATAATGAACCATATTCTCAATTCGTTGCCAGACTGTTAGAAGCAGCTGAAAGAATATTAGGTGAGGTAGATACAGATAATATTATAGTTAGACAGTTGGCCATAGAAAATGCTAATGCAGCCTGTAAAGCTGCTTTAAGAGGCAAAACAAAGACCCTAGATTTAAATGGTATGATTAAAATTTGCAATGATGTGGATTCCTTTGAACATAAAATGTCTAAATCTATTAATTTGGCCATTGGAGCCATACTACAAAACCAGACTCCACCTTCAGGAAAACTAGGACAAATATCTAGCCCTAAAAACTGTTTTAAATGTGGACAAATTGGACATTTTGCTAGAGAATGCCCTGGAACTATTAAACAACCCAACGTTCCTGGGACGATTCCCTTCCCCCTTCCCCCTGGCCTTTGTCCTAAATGCAGAAGAGGCCGTCACTGGGCTAAAGAGTGCCGGTCCAAGACCGATATAAATGGCCAGCCTTTATCTGTGGTCTCCGGAAACGGGCTACGGGCCCCAGTAGGGGGCCCTACCTACCCACCACGACAACCAATGACCCCTCCCGCCCAAAATCTGCCTCTAATGCAAACATCGCTGACTCAGACTTGTTCCGAGCCACTGCAGGCAGCGCAGGACTGGACCTCTGTTCCTCCACCACCAGAATTATAACTCCAGAGGAAGGAACAGTTGTTATAAACTCTGGAAGGTTCGGGCCTCCCCCGCCAGGAATGTTTTTTCTTATTATAGGCCGAGCTTCAAGCTCACTGCAAGGACTCTCTGACAATTCCCCCTTTCCTTTAAAGAACAAGGTCTGTCATTCCCTCGGTGGTTGACACTGATTATTCAGGCGAATTAAAAATTTTAGTTCATGCCTCTCAAGGCCCTCTTGCCATATCGGCAGGCCAACGCATTGCACAAGCCCTCCCTCTGCCCATAACAGGACAGTTCCCATATAAGCATCCCCAGCGTGGCAATTCTACCCCAGGATCAACAGATATATTTTGGGTACATCAATTAACAGAATCTCGACCAACTTTAAAACTTTTTTTGGAAGGAAAACAATTCCTGGGTCTTTTAGATACAGGGGCCGATGCTACTGTCATTGCAAAACAACATTGGCCTATCTCTTGGCCTCTGGAACCCACCGCTACCCATCTAAAAGGTATTGGGCAGACTCAAAATACACTCCAGAGTTCTAAAATATTAACATGGACAGACCCAGAGGGAAACATTGGGACAGTTAAACCTTTTGTGGTGGACGGACTCCCTGTAAATCTATGGGGGAGAGATATAATGACCCAAATGGGAGTTATCATGTTCAGTCCTAATGAGACTGTGACTAACATGATGCTCAAGTCTGGATATTTGCCAGGAAAAGGGCTGGGAAAGCATGAGCAAGGAATTAGTCACCCAATTATACCCACCCCTAAATGGGATAGAAAAGGTCTTGGGACCGACCTTTTTTCCTAAAGACCACTGCTCCCCCTGCACTCCAAGCCGATAAAATAACTTGGAAATCTGACAATCCGGTTTGGATAGACCAGTGGTCCATGCCTCAAGAAAAGGTTCAGGCTGCTCTTCAGTTGGTGCAGGAACAATTAGAGCAGGGACATCTTGAACCTTCTACCTCTCCCTGGAATACTCCCATATTTGTTATAAAAAAGAAAAATGGGAGTTGGAGGTTACTGCAGGATCTAAGGGAAATTAATAAAACCATGGCACCCATGGGAGCCCTACAACCTGGACTGCCCTCTCCCACAGCTATCCCTAAAGGATTTTTTAAAATTGTAATAGATATAAAAGACTGTTTTTTCTCCATTCCCCTCAATCCTGGAGATAGTAAAAGATTTGCCTTTTCCATACCCGTGATAAACCATAAGGGCCCTAATCCCCGCTTTCAATGGCGAGTGTTGCCACAGGGTATGGCTAATTCTCCCACTCTTTGTCAAAAATTTGTGGCTCAATCCATAGACCCAATTCGTGTTCAATACCCTCATATATATATATTATACATTATATGGATGACCTATTAATTGCTGCCAAACTAGAACTGGAGGCACATCAAGTGACTCAAAGAATAGTTATTGCTTAGGGTTACGGTTTGGGTAAGGGTAAGGGTTAGGGTTAAGGTTAGGGTTAGGGTTAGGGTTAGGGTAAGGGTAAGGTTTAGGTTTAGGTTTAGGGTTAGGGTTAGTCTAAGGGTAAGGGGTAGGTTTATGGTTAGGTTTAGATTTAGGGTTAGGGTTAGGGTAAGGATAAGGGTTAGAGTTCAGGTTAGGGTTAAGGTTAGGGTGAGGGTAAGGGTAAGGGTTAGGGTTAGGTTTAGGGTTATGGTTAGGGTAATGGTAAGGGTTAGGGTTAGGTTAGGGTTATTGTTAGGTTTAGGGTTAAAGTTAGGTTTAGGTTTAGGTTTAGGGTTTGGATTAGGGTTAGGTTAGGGTAAGTGGTAGGTTTAGGGTTAGGGTCAGGGTTAGGCTTAGTGTTAGGATAAGGGTGAGGGTTAGGGTTAGGGTTAGGGTTAAGTTGAAGGTTACGATTGGGGTTAGGGTTAGGGTAAGGGTGAGGGTTATTTTTAGGGTAAGGGTTAGGGTTAGTGTTAGGGTTAGGGTAAGGGTAAGGGTTAGGGTTAGGGTTAGGGTTAGGGTTATGCTTGAGGTTAGGGTTAGAGTTAGAAGAAGGGTTAGGGTTAGGGTTAGGGTAAAGGGTAAGGTTGGGTTTAGGGTTAGAGTGAAGGTTAGGGTTAGAGTAAGGGTAAGGGTTAGGGTTAGGGATTAGGGTTAATGTTAGGGTTAGGTTAAGGGTTAGGGTTAGGGTTATGGTTAGGGTTATGTTAAGGTTTAGGCTTAGGGTTAGGATAAGGATAAGTGTTAGAGTTAGTGTTAGGTTTAGGTTTAGGGGAAGGGTAAGTGTTAGGGTTAGGGTAAGTGTTAGGGTTAGGGTTAGGTTTAGGGTTAGGGTTAGGGTTAGTTTAAGGGTTAGGGTTTGGGTTAGGGTAAGGGTTAGGGTAAGAGTTAGGGTTTGGGTTAGTGTTAGGTTAAGGGTAATGGTTAAGGTTAGGGTTAACATTGAGGTTAGGGTTAGGGTTAGAGTAAGGGTTAGGGTTAGGGTTAGGGTAAGGGTTAGGTTTAGGGTTAGGGTTAGGGTTAGGGTTAAGGTTAGGTTTAGGGTTAGGGTTAGGGTTACGTTTTGGGTTAGGGTTAGGGTAAGGGTAAGGTTTAGGGTTAGGGTTAGGTTTAGGGTTAGGTTTAGTGTTAGGTTTAGGGTAAGGGCAAGGGTTAGGGTTAGGGTTAAGGTTAGGGTTAGGGTTATGGTTAGGGTTAAGGTTAGGGTTAGGGTTAGGGTTAGGTTTAGGGTAACGGTAAGGGTTAGGTTAGGGTAAGGCTCGGAGTTAGGGTTAGGGTTAGGGTTAGAGTTAGGTTTAGGGTTAGGTTAAGGGTAAGAGTTATGGTTATGGTTAGGGTTAGGGTTAGGTTAAGGGTTAGGGTAAGGGTTAGGGTTAGAGTTAGGTTTAGGGTTGGTTAAGGGTAAGAGTTAGGGTTAGGGTTAGGTTAAGGGTTAGGGTTAGGGGTTAGGGTTAGGGTTAGGGTTAGGGTAAGTGTTATGTTTAGGGTTAGGGAAAGGGTTAGGGTTAGATTTAGGGTTAAGGTAAGTGTCAGGGTTACGGTAAGGGTTAGGTTAGGGTAAGGGTTAGTGTTAGGGTTAGGGTTTGGGTTAGGGTTAGGGTAAGGGTAAGTGTTAAGGTTAGGGTTAGGGTTAAGGTTAGGGTAAGTGTTAGGGTAAGTGTTAGGGTTAGTGTTTGGTTTAGGGTTGTTGTTAAGTATAGGGTTAGGGTTAGGGTAAGGGTCAGGGTTAGGGTTAGGGTTAGGTTTAGGGTAAGTTTTATGGTTAGGGTAAGGGTTAGGTTTAGGGTTAGGGTATGGGTTAGGGTTAGGGTTAGGGTAAGGGTAAGGGTTAGGTTAGGGTTAGGTTTAGGGTTAGAGTAAGGGTAAGGGTAAGGGTTAGGGTTAGATTTAGGGTTAGGGTTAGGGTAAGGGTTAGTGTTAGGATTAGGGTAATTGTAAGGTTTAGGGTTAGGGTTAGGGTGAGGGTGAGGGTAAGGTAAGGGTAAGGGTTCGGGTTAGGTTTAGGGTAAGGGTGAGGGTTAGGGTTAAGTTAGGGTTATGGTTAGGTTTAGGGTTAGGGTTAGGTTTAGGTTTAGGGTTAGAGTTAGGGTAAGGATAAGGGTTAGGGTTATGGTTAGGGTAAGGGTTAGGGTAAGGGTTAGGGTTAAGGTTAGGGTTAGTGTTAGGGTTAGGATTAGGGTAAGGGTAAGGGTTAGGGTTAGGTTTAGCGTAGGGTTTGGGTAAGGATAAGGGTTAGTTTTAAGGTTATGGTTAGGGTGAGGGAAAGGGTAAGGGTTAGGGTTAGGTTTACGGTTAGGGTTAGGGTAAGGGTTAGGGTTAGGGTTAGGTTTAGGGTAAGGGTAAGGGTTAGGGTTAGGATTGGGTTTAGGGTTGGGGTTAAGTTTAGGGTTAGGGTTAGGGTAAGGGTAAGGGTTAGGGTTGGGGTTAGGGTTAGGGTAAGGGTTAGGGTTAGGGTTAGCGTTTGGGTTAGGGTTAGGGTAGGGGTTAGGGTAAGGATTACGGTTAGTGTTAGGGTAAGGGTAAGGGTTAGGGTTAGGGAAAGAGTAAGGGTTAGGGTTAGGGTAACTGTTAGGGTTAGGTTTAGGTTTAGGATAAGGGTAAGGGTTAGGGTTAAATTTAGGGTTAAGGTTAGGGTATGGGTTAGGCTAAGGGTTAGGTTTAGGGTTGGGGTTAGGGTAAGGATAACTGGTAGTGGTAGGGTTAGGTTTAGGATAAGTGTTAGGGTTAGAGGTTAGGGTTAAGGTTATGGTTAGGGAGAGGGTTAGGTTTAGGGTTAGGGTTAGGGTAAGTGTAAGTGTTAGGGTTAGGTTTAGGTTTAGGGTTAGTGTTAGGTTTAGGGTTAGGGGTAGGGTAAGGGCAAGGGTTAGGGTTAGGATTAGGGTTAAGGTTAGGGTTAGGGTTAGGGTTAAGGTTAAGGTTAGGGTTAGGCTTAGGGTTAGTGTAAGGTTTAGGGTTAGGGTTAGGGTAATGGTTAGGGTTAGGGTTAGGCTTAGAGTTAGGTTGAGGGTTAGTGTTAGGGGTTAGGCTTAGGGTTAAGGTTAGGGTAAGGGTTAGGGTTAGGGTTAGGGTAAAGATTAGGGTTATTGTTAGTTTATGTGTAAGGGTTAGGGTTAGGGTTAGGGTTAGGTTTAGGGTAGGGTTAGGGTAAGGGGAAGGGTTAGGGTTAGGGTTAGGGTTAGGTTTAGTGTTGGGGTTAACGTTAGGGTTAAGG
The DNA here is from genome assembly GCF_031878675.1 of Megascapheus bottae. Lineage (NCBI taxonomy): Eukaryota > Metazoa > Chordata > Mammalia > Rodentia > Geomyidae > Megascapheus > Megascapheus bottae. The sequence continues at coordinate 14,816 of NW_028327717.1, forward strand.
TAAGGTTTAGGGTTATGGTTAGGGTTAGGTTTAGGGTAAGGGTTAGGGTTAGGGTTAGGGTTAGAGTTAGGGTTAGAGTTAGGGTAAGGGGTTAGGGTTAGGGTTAGGGTAAGGGTTAGGTGTTAGGGTTAGTGTTAGGGTTAGGGTTAGGGTAAGATTTAGGGTTAGGGTTAGGGTAAGGGTAAGGGTTAGGGTTAAGGTTAGGGTTAGGGTAAGATTTAGTGTTAGGGTTAGGATTAGGGTAAGGGTAAGGGTTAGGGTTAGGATTAGGGTTAGGTGTAGGTTAAGGGTTAGGTTTAGGATTAGGAATAGGGTTAGGTTTATGGTTAGGGTTATGGTAAGTGTAAGGGTTAGGTTTAGCGTTTGGGTTAGGGTTAGGGTTAGGTTTAGGGTAAGGCTTAGGGTTAGGTTTAGGTTAAGGGTAAGGTTTAGGGTTAGGGTTAGTTTCAGGGTAGGTTTAGGGTTAGGGCTAGGGTAAGGGTAAGGGTTAGGGTTAGGATTAGGATTAGGGTTAGGGTAATGGTTAGGGTTAAGTTTACTGTTAGGTTTAGGGTTAGGGATAGGGCAAGGGTAAGGGTTAGCGTTAGGGTTAGGGTTAGGTTGATGTTTGATTTTAAGGTTAGGTTTAGGGTTCGGGTACGTTTAAGGATTAGGGTTAGGGTTCGGGTTAGGGTTTTGCTTAGGTTTAGGCTTTGGGTTACGGTTAGGGTTAGGATTAGGGTTAGGGTTAGGGTTAGGATTAGGTTTAGGGTTAGGGTTAGGGTAAGGTAAGGCTTAGGGTTAGGGTTAGGGTTAGGTTTAGTGTTGGGGTTAACGTTAGGGTTAAGGTAAGGGTTAGGGTTATGGTTAGGGTTAGGTTTAGGGTAAGGGTTAGGGTTAGGGTTAGGGTTAGAGTTAGGGTTAGAGTTAGGGTAAGGGGTTAGGGTTTGGGTTAGGGTAAGGGTTAGGTGTTAGGGTTAGTGTTAGGGTTAGGTTAAGGGTTAGTGTTAGGGTTAGGGTAAGGGTAAGGGTTAGGGTTAAGGTTAGAGTTAGGGTAAGATTTAGGGTTAGGGTTAGGATTAGGGTAAGGGTTAGGGTTAGGATTAGGGTTAGGGTTAGGGTAAGGGTTAGGGTTAGGATTAGGGATAGGGTTAGGTTTATGGTTAGGATTAAGATAAGTGTAAGGGTTAGGTTGAGCGTTAGGGTTAGGGTTATGGTTAGGTTTAGGATAAGGGTTAGGGTTAGGTTTAGGTTAAGGGCAAGGTTTAGGGTTAGGGTTAGTTTTAGAGTAGGGTGTAGGGTTAGGGCTAGGGTTAGGGTAAGGGTTAGGGTTAGGATTAGGATTAGGGTTAGGGTAATGGTTAGGGTTAGGTTTACTTTTAGGTTTAGGGTTAGGGATAGGGTAAGGGTAAGGGTTAGCGTTAGGGTTAGGGTTAACATTGAGGTTAGTGTTAGGGTTAGAGTAAGGATTAGGGTTAAGTTTAGGGTAAGGGTTAGGGTTAGGGTTAGGGTTAGGGTTAGGGTTAGGGTAAGGGTAAGGGTTAGGGTTAGGTTTAGGGTAAGGGTTAGCATTAGGGTTTAGAATAAGGGTTAGGGTTAGGGTAAGCGTAAGTGTTAGGGTTAGGCTTAGGTTTAGGGTCAGGTTTAGGGTTAGAGTTCGTTTTAGGTGGTAGGGTTAGGGTTAGGGTTAGGGTTAGGGTTAGGGTAAGGGTAAGGGTTAGGGTTAGGGTTAGGGTTAGGTTTAAGGTTAGCGTTAGGGTTAGATTAAATTTAGGGGTAGGGTTAGGGTAAGGGTTAGGGTTAGGGTTAGGGTTAGGGTTAGGGTTAGGGTTATGTTTAGGGTTACGGTTAGGATTAGGATTAGAGTTAGGCTTTGGGTTACGGTTAGGGTTAGGATTAGGGTTAGGGTAAGGTTATGTGTTAGGGATAGGGTTAGGGTTAGGGTTAGGGTTAGGGTAAGCATTAGGGTTAGGGTTAGGTTTACGGTAAGGGTTAGTGTAAGCTTAAGGGTTAGGGTTAAATTTAGGGTTAGGGTTAGGGTTAGGGTAAGGGTAAGAGTTAGGTTTAGGTTAAGGGTTAGGGTAAGGGTAAGGGTTTGGTTTAGGGTTAGGGTGAGGTTTAGGGTTAGGATTAGGTTAAGGATAAATGTTAGAGTTAAGGTTAGGTTTAGGGTTAGGGTTAGGTTTAAGTTTAGGGTGAGGGTAAGGGTAAGGGTTAGGGTTAAGATTAGGGTTAGGGTTAGGGTAAGGGTTAGGGTGAGGGTTAGGGTAAGGGTTAGGGTTAGGGTTAGGTTTAGGGTTGGGTTAAGTTTAGGGTTAGGGTTAGGGTTTAGGTTAGGGTTAGGGTTAGGGTTAGGGTTAGGGTAAGGGTTAGCGTTAGGGTTAGGGTTAGGCTTAGGCTTAGTGTTATGGTAAGCGTTAGGATTAGGGTTAGGTTTAGCGTTAAGGTTGAGGTTATTGTTAGGGTTAGGGTTATGTTTCGGGTTAGGATTAGGGTTAGGCTTAGTGTTAGAGTAAGTGTAAGGTTTATGGTTAGGCTTAGGGTTAGGGTTAAGGTTGAGGTTAGGGTTAGGGTTAGGGTTAGGGTAAGGGTTAGGGTTAGGGTTAGGGTTAGGGTAAGGGTAAGGGTTAGGGTTAGGGTTAGGGAAAGGGTAAGGTTTAGGGTTAGGTTTAAGGTTAGGGCAAGGATTAGGGTTAGGGTTATGGT
>NW_028327717.1:22500-25000 GCF_031878675.1 Megascapheus bottae
TTTAGGATAAGGGTAAGGGTTAGGATTAGGTTTAGGGTAAGGGTTAGGGTTAGGGGTTAGAATAAGGGTTAGGGTTAGGGTAAGCGTAAGTGTTAGGGTTAGGGTTAGGTTTAGGGTCAGGTTTAGGGTTAGAGTTCGGTTTAGGTGGTAGGGTAAGGGTTAGGGTTAGGGTTAGGTTTAAGGTTAGCGTTAGGGTTAGATTAAGTTTAGGGGTAGGCTTAGGTTTAGGGTCAGGTTTAGCGTTAGAGTTCGGTTTAGGTGGTAGGGTAAGGGTTAGGGTTAGGGTTAGGTTTAAGGTTAGCGTTAGGGTTAGATTAAGTTTAGGGGTAGGGTTAGGGTAAGGGTTAGGTTTAGGGTTAGGGTTAGGTTTAGGGTTAGGGTTAGGGTTATGTTTAGGGTCACGGTTAGGATCAGGATTAGGGTTAGGCTTTGGCTTACGGTTAGGGTTAGGATTAGTGTGAGGGTAAGGTTATGTGTTAGGGATAGGGTTAGGTTTAGGGTTAGGGATATGGTAAGCATTATGGATAGGGTTAGGTTTACGGTAAGGTTTAGTGTAAGCTTAAGTGTTAGGGTTAAATTTAGGGTTAGAGTTAGGGTTAGGGTAAGGGTAAGAGTTAGGTTTAGGTTAAGGGTTAGGGTAAGGGTAAGGGTTTGGTTTAGGGTTAGGGTGAGGTTTAGGGTTAGGATTAGGTTAAGGATAAATGTTAGAGTTAAGGTTAGGTTTAGGGTTAGGGTTAGGGTTAAGTTTAGGGTGAGGGTAAGGGTAAGGGTTAGGGTTAAGATTAGGGTTAGGGTTAGGGTAAGGGTTAGGGTGAGGGTTAGGGTAAGGTTTAGGGTTCGGGTTAGGTTTAGGGTTGGGGTTAAGTTTAGGGTTAGGGTTAGGGCAAGGGTAAGTGTTAGGTTAGGGTTAGGGTTTGGGTTAGGGTTAAGGTTAGGGTTAGGTTTAGGTTTAGGGTTAGAATTAGGGTTAGGGTTAGGGTAAGGGTTAGCGTTAGGGTTAGGTTTAGGCTTAGGCTTAGTGTTATGGTAAGCGTTAGGATTAGGGTTAGGTTTAGCGTTAAGGTTGAGGTTATTGTTAGGGTTAGGGTTATGTTTCGGGTTAGGATTAGGGTTAGGCTTAGTGTTAGAGTAAGTGTAAGGGTTATGGTTAGGGTTAGGGTTAGGGTTAAGGTTGAGGTTAGGGTTAGGGTTAGGGTAAGGGTTAGGGTTAGGGTTAGGGTTAGGGTAAGGGTAAGGGTTAGGGTTAGGGTTAGGGAAAGGGTAAGGTTTAGGGTTAGGTTTAAGGTTAGGGCAAGGATTAGGGTTAGCGTTATGGTAAGGGTTAGTGTTAGGGTTAGGGTTGGCGTTAAGGTTAGGGTTAGGGTTAGGGTAAGGTTAAGTGTTAGGGTTACGGTTAGGGTTACGGTTAGGGTTAGGGGTTAGGGTTAGTGTTAGGTTTAGGATTATGGTAAGGGTAAGTATAAGAGTTAGGTTTAGGGATAGGGTTAGGGTTCGAGTTAGGTATAGGGTTAGCGTTAGGGTAAGGGGTAGGGTTAGGGTTATTTGTATGGTTAAGGTTAGGGTTAGGGTTAGGGTAAGGGTAAGTGTTAAGGTAGGGTAAGTGTTAGAGTTAGGGTTAGGGTTAGGGTTACGGCAAGGGTAAGGGTTAGGGTTAAGTTTAGGGTTAGGGTTAGGGTTAGGGCAAAGGTAATGTTTAGGGTTAGGTTTACGATTAGGGTTAGTCTAAGGTTAAGGTTTAGGTTTAGGGTTAGGGTTAGGTTTGGGGTTAGGGTTAGGGAAAGGGTAAGGGTTAAAGTTCCGGTTAGGGTTAGGGTTAGGGTTAGGGTTAAGGTTGAGGTGAGGGTAAGGGTTTAGGGTTAGGGTTAGGGTAAGGGTAAGGGTTAAAGTTCTGGTTAGGGTTAAGGTTAGGGTTAGGGTTAAGGTTGAGGTGAGGGTAAGGGTAAGGTTTAGGGTTAGGTTTAGGGTTAGGGTTAGGGTAAGGGTAAGGTTTAGGGTTAGGGTTAGGGTTACGGTTAGTGTTAGGGTTAGATTTAGGGTTAGTATTAGGGTTAGGGTTACGGTAAGGGTTAGGGTTAGGGTTAGGGTCAGGGTTAGGGTTAGGGTTAGGGTTAGGGTAAGGGTAAGGGTTAGAGTTAGGGTTAGGGTTAGGGTAAGTGTAAGGGTTAGGGTTAGGGTTAAGTTTGAGGTTAGGATTAGGGTTAGGGTTAGGGTAAGTGTTAGGGTTAGGGTTAGGGTTAGGGTAACGGTTAGGGTTAGGGTTAGGGTTAGGGTTAGGGTAAGAGTAAGGTTTAGGTTTATGGTTAGGGTTAGGGTTATGGTTGAGGTTAGGGTTAGAGTTAGAGGAAGGGTTAGGGTTAGACTTAGGATAAGGGTTAGGGTTAGGTTTATGGTTAGAGTAAGGGTTAGGGTTAGGGTTAGAGTTAGAGTTAGGGTTAGGGTTAGAGTAAGGGTTAGGGTTAGGGTTAGGTTTGGGGTTAGGGTTAGCGTAAGGGTTAGGGTT
>NW_028327717.1:30000-32500 GCF_031878675.1 Megascapheus bottae
GGTTTAGGATTAGGGTTAGTCTAAGGTTGAGGGTTATGTTTAGGGTTAGGTTTAGGTTTAGGGTTAGGGTTAGGGTAAGGATAAGGGTTAGAGTTCAGGTTAGGGTTAGGGTTACGGTTAAGGTTGAGGTGATGGTAAGGGTAAGGGTTAGGGTTAGGTTTAGGGTTAGGGTTAGGGTAAGCGTGTTAGGGTTAGGGTTAGGGTTACGGTTAGTGTTAGGGTTAGATTTACGGTTAGTATTAGGGTTAGGGTTGCGGTAAGGGTTAGGGTTAGGGTTAGGGTCAGTGTTAGGTTTAGGGTTAGGGTTAGGGTAAGGGTAAGGGTTAGGGTTAGGGTAGGGGTTAGGGTTAAGGTTGAGGTTAGGATTAGGGTTAGGTTTAGGGTAAGGGTTAGGTTTAGGTTTAGGGTAAAAGTAAGGGTTAGGGTTAGGGTTAGGGTTATGGTTATGGTTGAGGTTAGGTTTAGAGTTAGAGGAAGGGTTAGGTTTAGGGTTAGGGTAAGGGTTAGGGTTAGGGTTAGAGTTAGAGGTAGGGTTAGGGTTAGAGTAAGGGTTAGGGTTAGGGTTAGGGTTGGGGTTAGGCTTAGGGTAAGGGTTATGGTTAGGGGTTGGGATTAATGTTATGGGTTAGGTTACGGGTTTGGGTTAGGATTAGGGTTAGGGTTAGGATAAGAGTTAGCGTTAGTGTAAGGGTAAGTGTTAGGGTTAGGGTTAGGGTTAGGGTTAGGTTTAGGGTTGGAGTTAAGGTTAGGGATAGGGTTAGGCTAAGGTTAAGTGTTAGCTTAGGGTTAGGCTTAGGGCAACTGTTAGGGTTAGGGTTAGGGTTAGGGTTAATGTAAGGGTGAGGGTAAAGGTTAGGGTTAGGGTTAGGCTTTAGGTTAAGGTTGAGGTTAGGGTTAGGGTTAGGGTTAGGGTAAGGGGTAGGGTTAAGGTTATGGTTATGGTTAATGTTAGGGTAAGGGTTAGGGTATGGGTAAGTGTTAGGGTTAGGCTTAGGGTAAGTGTTAGAGTTACGATTAGTTTTAGGGTTAGCGTAAGGGTAACGGTTAGGGTTAAGGTTAGGGTTAGCGTTAGGTTAGGGTTAGGGTTAGGGCAAGGGTAAGGTTTAGGGTTAGGTTTAGAATTAGGTTTAGTCTAAGGGTAAGCGTTAGGTTTAGGGTTAGGGTTAGGTTTAGGGTTTGGGTTACGGTAAGGATAAGGGTTAGAGTTCAGGTTAGGGTTAGTGTTAGGGTTAAGGTTAAGGTTGCGGTGAGGGTAAGGGTAAGGGTTAGGGTTATGTTTAGGGTTAGGGTTAAGGTAAGGGTAAGGGTTAGGGTTAGGGTTAGGGTTAGGGTTAAGGTTGAGGTTAGGGTTAGGGTTAGGGTTAGGGTAAGGGTTAGAGTTAGGGTTAGGTAAGGATTAGGGTTAGGGTTAGGGTTAAGGTAAGGGTAGGGGTTATTGTTAGGGTTAGGGTTTGGGTTGAGGTTAGGGTTAGAGTTAGGGTTAGGGTTAGGGTTAGAGTAAGGGTAAGGTTTAGGGTTAGGTTTAGAATTAGGGTCAGTCTAAGGGTAAGGGTTAGGTTTAGGGTGAGGGTTAGGTTTAGGGTTAGTGTTAGGGTAAGGATAAGGGTTAGAGTTCAGGTTAGGGTTAGTGTTAGGGTTAAGGTTAAGGTTGCGGTGAGGGTAAGGGTAAGGGTTAGGGTTATGTTTAGGGTTAGGGTTAAGGTAAGGGTAAGGGTTAGGGTTAGGGTTAGGGTTAAGGTTGAGGTTAGGGTTAGGGTTAGGGTTAGGGTAAGGGTTAGGGTTAGGGTTAAGTAAGGATTATGGTTAGGATTAGGGTTAAGGTAAGGGTAGGGGTTAGGGTTAGGTTTAGGGTTTGGGTTGAGGTTAGGGTTAGAGTTAGGGTTAGGGTTAGGGTTAGAGTAAGGGTAAGGTTTAGGGTTAGGTTTAGGGTTAGGGTAAGGGTTAGGGTTAGGGGTTAGGAATAATGTTATGGGTTAGGTTACGGGTTAGGGTTAGGGTTAGGATAAGGGTTAGGGTTAGGGTAAGTGTTAGGGTTAGGGTTAGGGTTAGGGTAAGTGTTAGGGTTAGGGTTAGGTTTAGGGTTGGGTTTAAGGTTAGGGTTAGGGTTAGGGTAAGGGTAAGTGTTAGGTTAGTGTTAGGCTTAGGGTAAGTTTGATGGTTAGGGTTAGGTTTAGGATTAAGGTAAGGCAAGGGTAAAGGTTAGGGTTAGGGTTAGGCTTTGGGTTAATGTTGAGGTTAGGGTTAGGGTTAGGGTTAGGGTAAGAGTTAGGGTTAGGGCTAGGGTAAGGGTTAGGGTAAGGGTGAGGGTTAGGGTTAGGGTTAGGGTAAGGGTAATGGTTAGGGTTAGGGTTAGCGTTAACATTGAGGTTAGGGTTAGGGTTAGAGTAAGGATTACGGTTAAGTTTAGGGTAAGGGTTAAGGTTAGGGTTAGGGTTAGAGTTAGGCTTAGGGTTAGGGTAAGGGTAAGGGTTAGGGTTAGGTTTAGGGTAGAGGTTAGGGT
>NW_028327717.1:35000-37500 GCF_031878675.1 Megascapheus bottae
ACTCTTAGGTTTAGGGTTAGGGGTAGGGTAAGGGTAAGGGTTAGCGTTAGGGTTAGGGTTAGGTTTATGTTTGATTTTAAGGTTAGGTTTAGGGTTCGTGTACCTTTAAGGATTAGGGTTAGGGTTCGGGTTAGTGTTTTGCTTAGGTTTAGGCTTTGGGTTACGGTTAGGGTTAGGATTAGGTTTAGGGTAAGGGTAAGGATAAGGTTAGGGTTAGGGTTAGGGTTAGATTTAGGGTTAGGCTTAAGATTAGGGTTAGGGTTAGGTTAGGCTTAGTGTTAGAGTAAGGATAAGGGTTAGGGTTAGGGTTAGGGTTAGGGTTAAGGTTGAGGTTAGGGTTAGGGTTAGGGTTAGGGTAAGGGGTAGGGTTAGGGTTATTTTTATGGTTAAGTTTAGGGTTAGGGTTAGGGTAAGGGTAAGTGTTAGCGTTAGGGTAAGTATTAGATTTAGTGTTAGGGTTAGGGTTAGGGTAAGGGTAAGGGTTAGGGTTAAGATTAGGGTTAGGGTTAGGTGAGGGTTAGGGTTAGGGTAAAGGTAAGGTTTAGGGATAGGTTTAGGATTAGGGTTAGTCTAAGGTTGAGGGTTATGTTTAGGGTTAGGGTTAGGGTTAGGGTAAGGGTAAGGGTTAGGGTTAGGGTTAGGGAAAGGGTAAGGTTTAGGGTTAGGTTAAAGGTTAGGGCAAGGATTAGGGTTAGGGTTATGGTAAGGGTTAGGGTTAGGGTTAGGGTTGGAGTTAAGGTTAGGGTTAGGGTTAGGGTAAGGTTAAGTGTTAGGGTAGTGTTAGGGTTACGGTTAGGGTTAGGGGTTAGGGTTAGTGTTAGGTTTAGGATTATGGTAATGGTAAGTATAAGAGTTAGGTTTAGGGATAGGATTAGGGTTCGGGTTAGGTTTAGGGTTAGCGTTAGGGTAAGGGGTAGGGTTAGGGTTATTTGTATGGTTAAGGTTAGGGTTAGGGTTAGGGTAAGGGTAAGTGTTAAGGTAGGGTAAGTGTTAGAGTTAGGGTTAGGGTTAGGGTTAGGGCAAGGGTAAGGGTTAGGGTTAAGTTTAGGGTTAGGGTTAGGGTTAGGGTAAAGGTAATGTTTAGGGTTAGGTTTACGATTAGGGTTAGTCTAAGGTTAAGGGTTAGGTTTAGGGTTAGGGTTAGGTTTGGGGTTAGGGTTAGGGAAAGGATAAGGGTTAAAGTTCCGGTTAGGGTTAGGGTTAGGGTTAGGGTTAAGGTTGAGGTGAGGGTAAGGGTAAGGGTTAGGGTTAGGTTTAGGGTTAGGGTTAGGGTAAGGGTAAGGGTTAAAGTTCCGGTTAGGGTTAAGGTTAGGGTTAGGGTTAAGGTTGAGGTGAGGGTAAGGGTAAGGTTTAGGGTTAGGTTTAGGGTTAGGGTTAGGGTAAGGGTAAGGTTTAGGGTTAGGGTTAGGGTTACGGTTAGTGTTAGGGTTAGATTTAGGGTTAGTATTAGGGTTAGGGTTACGGTAAGGGTTAGGGTTAGGGTCAGGGTTAGGGTTATGGTTATGGTTAGGGTAAGGGTAAGGGTTAGGGTTAGGGTTAGGGTTAGGGTTAAGTTTGAGGTTAGGATTAGGGTTAGGGTTAGGGTAAGGGTTAGGGTTAGGGTTAGGGTAACGGTTAGGGTTAGGGTTAGGGTTAGGGTTAGGGTAAGAGTAAGCTTTCAGTTTATGGTTAGGGTTAGGGTTATGGTTGAGGTTAGGGTTAGAGTTAGAGGAAGGGTTAGGGTTAGACTTAGGATAAGGGTTAGGGTTAGGTTTATGGTTAGGGTAAGGGTTAGGGTTAGGGTTAGAGTTAGAGTTAGGGTTAGGGTTAGAGTAAGGGTTAGGGTTAGGGTTAGGTTTGGGGTCAGGGTTAGCGTAAGGGTTAGGGTTAGGTGTTAGGATTAATTTTATGGGTTAGGTTACGGGTTTGGGTTAGGATTAGGGTTAGGGTTAGAAGAAGGGTTAGGTTAGGCTTAGGGTTGAGGTTAAGGTTACGGTTAGGGTTAGGGTTAAGATTGAGGTTAGTGTTAGGGTTAGAGTAAGGATTAGGGTTAAGGTTAGGGTAAGGGTTAGGGTTAGGGTTAGGGTTAGTGTTTGTGTTAGGGTAAGGGTAAGGGTAAGGGTTAGGGTTAGGGTTAGGGTAAGGGTTAGGGTTAGGGTTAGGGTTAGGATTAGGGTTAGGGTAATGGTTAGGGTTAGGTTTACTCTTAGGTTTAGGGTTAGGGGTAGGGTAAGGGTAAGGGTTAGCGTTAGGGTTAGGGTTAGGTTTATGTTTGATTTTAAGGTTAGGTTTAGGGTTCGGGTACCTTTAAGGATTAGGGTTAGGGTTCGGGTTAGTGTTTTGCTTAGGTTTAGGCTTTGGGTTACGGTTAGGGTTAGGATTAGGTTTAGCGTAAGGGTACGGATAAGGTTAGAGTTAGGGTTAGGGTTAGATTTAGGGTTAGGCTTAAGATTAGGGTTAGGGTTAGGTTAGGCTTAGTGTTAGAGTAAGGATAAGGGTTAGGGTTAGGGTTAGGGTTAGG
>NW_028327717.1:42500-62500 GCF_031878675.1 Megascapheus bottae
AGGTTAAGGTTGAGGTTAGGGTTAGGGTTAGGGTTAGGGTTAGGGTAAGGGGTAGGGTTAAGGTTATGGTTATGGTTAATGTTAGGGTTAGGGTTAGGGTATGGGTAAGTGTTAGGGTTAGGGTTAGGGTAAGTGTTAGAGTTACGATTAGTTTTAGGGTTAGCGTAAGGGTAACGGTTAGGGTTAAGGTTAGGGTTAGCGTTAGGTTAGGGTTAGGGTTAGGGCAAAGGTAAGGTTTAGGTTAGGTTTAGAATTAGGGTTAGTCTAAGGGTAAGCGTTAGGTTTAGGGTTAGGGTTAGGTTTAGGGTTAGGGTTACGGTAAGGATAAGGGTTAGAGTTCAGGTTAGGGTTAGTGTTAGGGTTAAGGTTAAGGTTGCGGTGAGGGTAAGGGTAAGGGTTAGGGTTATGTTTAGGGTTAGGTTAAGTTAAGGGTAAGGGTTAGGGTTAGGGTAAGGGTTAAGGTTGAGGTTAGGGTTAGGGTTAGGGTTAGGGTAAGGGTTAGAGTTAGGGTTAGGTAAGGATTAGGGTTAGGGTTAGGGTTAAGGTAAGGGTAGGGGTTAGGGTTAGGGTTAGGGTTTGGGTTGAGGTTAGAGTTAGGGTTACGGTTAGGTTTAGAATAAGGGTAAGGTTTAGGGTTAGGGTTAGGTAAGGTTTAGGGTTAGGGTTAGGGTTAAGGTAAGGGTAGGGGTTAGGGTTAGGGTTAGGGTTTGAGTTGAGGTTAGGGTTAGAGTTAGGGTTAGGGTTAGGGTTAGAGTAAGGGTAAGGTTTAGGGTTGGGGTTAGGGTTAGGGTAAGGTTTAGGGTTAGGGGTTAGGATTAATGTTATGGGTTAGGTTACGGGTTAGGGTTAGGGTTAGGGTTAGGATAAGGGTTAGGGTTAGGGTAAATGTAAGTGTTAGGGTTAGGGTTAGGGTTAGAGTAAGGGTAAGTGTTAGGGTTAGGGTTAGGTTTAGGGTTGGGTTTAAGGTTAGGGTTAGGGTTAGGGTAAGGGTAAGTGTTAGGTTAGTGTTAGGCTTAGGGTAAGTGTGATGGTTAGGGTTAGGTTTAGGATTAAGGTAAGGCAAGGGTAAAGGTTAGGGTTAGGGTTAGGCTTTGGGTTAATGTTGAGGTTAGGGTTAGGGTTAGGGTTAGGGTAAGAGTTAGGTTAGGGCTGGGGTAAGGGTTATGGTAAGGGTGAGGGTTAGGGTTAGGGTAAGGGTAATGGTTAGGTTTAGGGTTAGGGTTAACATTGAGGTTAGGGTTAGGGTTAGAGTAAGGATTACGGTTAAGTTTAGGGTAAGGGTTAAGGTTAGGTTTAGGGTTAGTGTTAGGGTTAGGGTTAGGATAAGGGTAAGGTTTAGGGTTAGGTTTAGGGTAAGGGTTAGGGTTAGGGGTTAGAATAAGGGTTAGGGTTAGGGTAAGCGTAAGTGTTAGGATTAGGGTTAGGTTTAGGGTCAGGTTTAGGGTTAGAGTTCGGTTTAGGTGGTAGGATTAGGGTTAGGGTTAGGGTTAGGGTAAGGGTAAGGGTTAGGGTTAGGGTTAGGTTTAAGGTTAGCGTTAGGGTTAGATTAAGTTTAGGGGTAGGGTTAGGGTAAGGGTTAGGTTTAGGGTTAGGGTTAGGTTTCGGGTTAGGGTTAGGGTTATGTTTAGGGTTACGGTTAGGATTAGGATTACGGTTAGGCTTTGGGTTACGGTTAGGTTAAGATTACGGTTAGGGTAAGGTTATGTGTTAGGGATAGGGTTAGGGTTAGGGTTAGGGTTAGGGTAAGCATTAGGGTTAGGGTTAGGTTTACGGTAAGGGTTAGTGCAAGCTTAAGTGTTAGGGTTAAATTTAGGGTTAGGGTTAGGGTTAGGGTAAGGGTAAGAGTTAGGTTTAGGTTAAGGGTTAGGGTAAGGGTAAGGGTTTGGTTTAGGGTTAGGGTGAGGTTTAGGATTAGGATTAGGTTAAGGATAAATGTTAGAGTTAAGGTTAGGTTTAGGGTTAGGGTTAGGGTTTAGGGTGAGGGTAAGGGTAAGGGTTAGGTTTACGAATAGGGTTAGGGTTAGGGTAAGGGTTAGGGTTAGGGTTAGGGTAAGGGTTAGGGTTAGGGTTAGGTTTAGGGTTGGGGTTAAGTTTAGGGTTAGGGTTAGGGCAAGGGTAAGTGTTAGGTTAGGGTTAGGGTTTGGGTTAGGGTTAAGGTTAGGGTTAGGTTTAGGTTTAGGGTTAGAATTAGGGTTAGGGTTAGGGTAAGGGTTAGCGTTAGGGTTAGGTTTAGGCTTAGGCTTAGTGTTATGGTAAGCGTTAGGATTAGGATAAGGTTTAGCGTTAAGGTTGAGGCTATTGTTAGGGTTAGGGTTATGTTACGGGTTAGGATTAGGGTTAGGCTTAGTGTTAGAGTAAGTGTAAGGGTTATGGTTAGGGTTAGGGTTAGGGTTAAGGTTGAGGTTAGGGTTAGGGTTAGGGTAAGGGTTAGGGTTAGGGTTAGGGTAAGGGTAAGGGTTAGGGTTAGGGTTAGGGAAAGGGTAAGGTTTAGGGTTAGGTTTAAGGTTAGGGCAAGGATTAGGGTTAGGGTTATGGTAAGGGTTAGGGTTAGGGTTAGGGTTGGCGTTAAGGTTAGGGTTAGGGTTAGGGTAAGGTTAAGTGTTAGGGTTAGTGTTAGGGTTACGGTTAGGGTTAGGGGTTAGGGTTAGTGTTAGGTTTAGGATTATGGTAAGGGTAAGTATAAGAGTTAGGTTTAGGGATAGGATTAGGTTTCGGGTTAGGTTTAGGGTTAGCGTTAGGGTAAGGGGTAGGGTTAGGGTTATTTGTATGGTTAAGGTTAGGGTTAGGGTTAGGGTAAGGGTAAGTGTTAAGGTAGGGTAAGTGTTAGAGTTAGGGTTAGGGTTAGGGTTAGGGCAAGGGTAAGGGTTAGGGTTAAGTTTAGGGTTAGGTTTAGGGTTAGGGTAAAGGTAATGTTTAGGGTTAGGTTTACGATTAGGGTTAGTCTAAGGTTAAGGGTTAGGTTTAGGGTTAGGGTTAGGTTTGGGGTTAGGGTTAGGGAAAGGATAAGGGTTAAAGTTCCGGTTAGGGTTAGGGTTAGGGTTAGGGTTAAGGTTGAGGTGAGGGTAAGGGTAAGGGTTAGGGTTAGGTTTAGGGTTAGGGTTAGGGTAAGGGTAAGGGTTAAAGTTCCGGTTAGGGTTAAGGTTAGGGTTAGGGTTAAGGTTGAGGTGAGGGTAAGGGTAAGGTTTAGGGTTAGGTTTAGGGTTAGGGTTAGGGCAAGGGTAAGGTTTAGGGTTAGGGTTAGGGTTACGGTTAGTGTTAGGGTTAGATTTAGGGTTAGGATTAGGGTTAGGGTTACGGTAAGGGTTAGGGTTAGGGTTAGGGTCAGGGTTAAGGTTAGGGTTAGGGTTAGGGTAAGGGTAAGGGTTAGGGTTAGGGTTAGGGTTAGGGTTAAGTTTGAGGTTAGGATTAGGGTTAGGGTTAGGGTAAGGGTTAGGGTTAGGGTTAGGGTAACCCTTAGGGTTAGGGTTAGGGTTAGGGTTAGGGTAAGAGTAAGGTTTCGGTTTATGGTTAGGGTTAGGGTTATGGTTGAGGTTAGGATTAGAGTTAGAGGAAGGGTTAGGGTTAGACTTAGGATAAGGGTTAGGGTTAGGTTTATGGTTAGGGTAAGGGTTAGGGTTAGGGTTAGAGTTAGAGTTAGGGTTAGGGTTAGAGTAAGGGTTAGGGTTAGGGTTAGGTTTGGGGTCAGGGTTAGCGTAAGGGTTAGGGTTAGGTGTTAGGATTAATTTTATGGGTTAGGTTACGGGTTTGGGTTAGGATTAGGGTTAGGGTTAGAAGAAGGGTTAGGTTAGGCTTAGGGTTGAGGTTAAGGTTACGGTTAGGGTTAGGGTTAAGATTGAGGTTAGTGTTAGGGTTAGAGTAAGGATTAGGGTTAAGGTTAGGGTAAGGGTTAGGGTTAGGGTTAGGGTTAGTGTTTGTGTTAGGGTAAGGGTAAGGGTAAGGGTTAGGGTAAGGGTTAGGGTTAGGGTTAGGATTAGGATTAGGGTTTGGGTAATGGTTAGGGTTAGGTTTACTCTTAGGTTTAGGGTTAGGGGTAGGGTAAGGGTAAGGGTTAGCGTTAGGGTTAGGGTTAGGTTTATGTTTGATTTTAAGGTTAGGTTTAGGGTTCGGGTACCTTTAAGGATTAGGGTTAGGGTTCGGGTTAGTGTTTTGCTTAGGTTTAGGCTTTGGGTTACGGTTAGGGTTAGGATTAGGTTTAGGGTAAGGGTAAGGATAAGGTTAGGGTTAGGGTTAGGGTTACATTTAGGTTAGGCTTAAGATTAGGGTTAGGGTTAGGTTAGGCTTAGTGTTAGAGTAAGGATAAGGGTTAGGGTTAGGGTTAGGGTTAGGGTTAAGGTTGAGGTTAGTGTTAGGGTTAGGGTTAGGGTAAGGGGTAGGGTTAGGGTTATTTTTATGGTTAAGTTTAGGGTTAGGTTTAGGGTAAGGGTAAGTGTTAGCATTAGGGTAAGTATTAGATTTAGTGTTAGTGTTAGGGTTAGGGTAAGGGTAACGGTTAGGGTTAAGGTTAGGGTTAGGGTTAGGTGAGGGTTAGGGTTAGGGTAAAGGTAAGGTTTAGGGTTAGGTTTAGGATTAGGGTTAGTCTAAGGTTGAGGGTTATGTTTAGGGTTAGGGTTAGGGTTAGGGTACGGGTAAGGGTAAGGGTTAGGGTTAGGGTTAGGGAAAGGGTAAGGTTTAGGGTTAGGTTTAAGCTTAGGGCAAGGATTAGGGTTAGGGTTATGGTAAGGGTTAGGGTTAGTGTTAGGGTTACAGTTAGGGTTAGGGGTTAGGGTTAGTGTTAGGTTTAGGGTTATGGTTAGGGTAAGTATAAGAGTTAGGTTTAGGGATAGGATTAGGGTTCGGGTTAGGTTTAGGGTTAGCGTTAGGGTAAGGGGTAGGGTTAGGGTTATTTGTATGGTTAAGGTTAGGGTTAGGGTTAGGGTAAGGGTAAGTGTTAAGGTAGGGTAAGTGTTAGAGTTAGGGTTAGGGTTAGGGTTAGGTCAAGGGTAAGGGTTAGGGTTAAGTTTAGGGTTAGGGTTAGGGTTAGGGTAAAGGTAATGTTTAGGGTTAGGTTTACGATTAGGGTTAGTCTAAGGTTAAGGGTTAGGTTTAGGGTTAGGGTTAGGTTTGGGGTTAGGTTTAGGGAAAGGATAAGGGTTAAAGTTCCAGTTAGGGTTAGGGTTAGGGTTAGGGTTAAGGTTGAGGTGAGGGTAAGGGTAAGGGTTAGGGTTAGGTTTAGGGTTAGGGTTAGGGTAAGGGTAAGGATTAAAGTTCCGGTTAGGGTTAAGGTTAGGTTAGGGTTAAGGTTGAGGTGAGGGTAAGGGTAAGGTTTAGGGTTAGGTTTAGGGTTAGGGTTAGGGTAAGGGTAAGGTTTAGGGTTAGGGTTAGGGTTACGGTTAGTGTTAGGGTTAGATTTAGGGTTAGTATTAGGGTTAGGGTTACGGTAAGGGTTAGGGTTAGGGTCAGGGTTAGGGTTATGGTTAGGGTTAGGGTAAGAGTAAGGGTTAGGGTTAGGGTTAGGGTTAGGGTTAAGTTTGAGGTTAGGATTAGGGTTAGGGTTAGGGTAAGGGTTAGGGTTAGGGTTAGGGTAACCGTTAGGGTTAGGGTTAGGGTTAGGGTTAGGGTAAGAGTAAGGTTTCGGTTTATGGTTAGGGTTAGGGTTATGGTTGAGGTTAGGGTTAGAGTTAGAGGAAGGGTTAGGGTTAGACTTAGGATAAGGGTTAGGGTTAGGTTTATGGTTAGGGTAAGGGTTAGGGTTAGGGTTAGAGTTAGAGTTAGGGTTAGGGTTAGAGTAAGGGTTAGGGTTAGGGTTAGGTTTGGGGTCAGGGTTAGCGTAAGGGTTAGGGTTAGGTGTTAGGATTAATTTTATGGGTTAGGTTACGGGTTTGGGTTAGGATTAGGGTTAGGGTTAGAAGAAGGGTTAGGTTAGGCTTAGGGTTGAGGTTAAGGTTACGGTTAGGGTTAGGGTTAAGATTGAGTTTAGTGTTAGGGTTAGAGTAAGGATTAGGGTTAAGGTTAGGGTAAGGGTTAGGGTTAGGGTTAGGGTTAGTGTTTGTGTTAGGGTAAGGGTAAGGGTAAGGGTTAGGGTTAGGGTTAGGGTAAGGGTTAGGGTTAGGGTTCGGATTAGGATTAGGGTTAGGGTAATGGTTAGGGTTAGGTTTACTCTTAGCTTTAGGGTTAGGGGTAGGGTAAAAGTAAGGGTTAGCGTTAGGGTTAGGGTTAGGTTTATGTTTGATTTTAAGGTTAGCTTTAGGGTTCGTGTACCTTTAAGGATTAGGGTTAGGGTTCGGGTTAGTGTTTTGCTTAGGTTTAGGCTTTGGGTTACGGTTAGGGTTAGGATTAGGTTTAGGGTAAGGGTAAGGATAAGGTTAGGGTTAGGGTTAGGGTTAGATTTAGGGTTAGGCTTAAGATTAGGGTTAGGGTTAGGTTAGGCTTAGTGTTAGAGTAAGGATAAGGGTTAGGGTTAGGGTTAGGGTTAGGGTTAAGGTTGAGGTTAGGGGTAGGGTTAGGGTTAGGGTAAGGGGTAGGGTTAGGGTTATTTTTATGGTTAAGTTTAGGGTTAGGTTTAGGGTAAGGGTAAGTGTTAGCGTTAGGGTAAGTATTAGATTTAGTGTTAGGGTTAGGGTTAGGGTAAGGGTAACGGTTAGGGTTAAGCTTAGGGTTAGCGTTAGGTGAGGGTTAGGGTTAGGGCAAAGGTAAGGTTTAGGGTTAGGTTTAGAATTAGGGTTAGTCTAAGGGTAAGCGTTAGGTTTAGGGTTAGGGTTAGGTTTAGGGTTAGGGTTACGGTAAGGATAAGGGTTAGAGTTCAGGTTAGGGTTAGTGTTAGGGTTAAGGTTAAGGTTGCGGTGAGGGTAAGGGTAAGGGTTAGGGTTATGTTTAGGGTTAGGGTTAAGGTAAGGGTAAGGGTTAGGGTTAGGGTTAGGGTTAGGGTTAAGGTTGAGGTTAGGGTTAGGGTAAGGGTTAGAGTTAGGGTTAGGTAAGGATTAGGGTTAGGGTTAGGGTTAAGGTAAGGGTAGGGGTTAGGGTTAGGGTTAGGGTTTGGGTTGAGGTTAGGGTAAGAGTTAGGGTTAGGGTTAGGGTTAGAGTAAGGGTAAGGTTTAGGGTTAGGTTTAGAATTAGGGTCAGTCTAAGGGTAAGGGTTAGGTTTAGGGTAAGGGTTACGTTTAGGGTTAGGGTTAGGGTTAGGGTAAGGATAAGGGTTAGAGTTCGGGTTAGAGTTAGTGTTACTTTTAAGGTTAAGGTTGCGGTGAGTGTAAGGGTAAGGGTTAGGGTTATGTTTAGGGTTAGGGTTAAGGTAAGGGTAAGGGTTAGGGTTAGGGTTAGGGTTAAGTTTGAGGTTAGGGTTAGGGTTAGGGTTAGGGTAAGGGTTAGGGTTAGGGTTAGGTAAGGATTAGGGTTAGGGTTAGGGTTAAGGTAAGGGTAGGGGTTAGGGTTAGGGTTAGGGTTTGGGTTGAGGTTAGGGTTAGAGTTAGGGTTAGGGTTAGGGTTAGAGTAAGGATAAGGTTTAGGGTTAGGGTTAGGGTTAGGGTAAGGGTTAGGGTTAGGGGTTAGGATTAATGTTATGGGTTAGGTTACGGGTTAGGGTTAGGGCTAGGGTTAGGGTTAGGATAAGGGTTAGGGTTAGGGTAAGTGTAAGTGTTAGGGTTAGGGTTAGAGTAAGGGCAAGTGTTAGGGTTAGGGTTAGGTTTAGGGTTGGGTTTAAGGTTAGGGTTAGGGTTAGGGTAAGGGTAAGTGTTAGGTTAGTGTTAGGCTTAGGGTAAGTTTGATGGTTAGGGTTAGGTTTAGGATTAAGGTAAGGCAAGGGTAAAGGTTAGGGTTAGGGTTAGGCTTTGGGTTAATGTTGAGGTTAGGGTTAGGGTTAGGGTTAGGGTAAGAGTTAGGGTTAGAGCTAGGGTAAGGGTTAGGGTAAGGGTGAGGGTTAAGTTTAGGGTTAGGGTAAGGGTAATGGTTAGGTTTAGGGTTAGGGTTAACATTGAGGTTAGGGTTAGGTTTAGAGTAAGGATTACGGTTAAGTTTAGGGTAAGGGTTAAGGTTAGGGTTAGGGTTAGTGTTAGGGTTAGGGTTAGGATAAGGGTAAGGTTTAGGGTTAGGTTTAGGGTAAGGGTTAGGGTTAGGGGTTAGAATAAGGGTTAAGGTTAGGGTAAGCGTAAGTGTTAGGGTTAGGGTTAGGTTTAGGGTCAGGTTTAGGGTTAGAGTTCGGTTTTGGTGGTAGGGTTAGGGTTAGGGTTAGGGTTAGGGTAAGGGTAAGGGTTAGCGTTAGGGTTAGGTTTAAGGTTAGCGTTAGGGTTAGATTAAGTTTAGGGGTAGGGTTAGGGTAATGGTTAGGTTTAGGGTTAGGGTTAGGTTTACGGTTAGGGTTAGGGTTATGTTTAGGGTCACGGTTAGGATCAGGATTAGGGTTAGGCTTTGGGTTACGGTTAGGGTTAGGATTAGGGTTAGGGTAAGGTTATGTGTTAGGGATAGGGTTAGGGTTAGGGTTAGGGTTAGGGTAAGGGTTAGGGTTAGGGGTTAGGATTAATGTTATGGGTTAGGTTACGGGTTAGGGTTAGGGTTAGGGTTAGGATAAGGGTTAGGGTTAGGGTAAGTGTAAGTGTTAGGGTTAGGGTTAGAGTAACTGTAAGTGTTAGGGTTAGGGTTAGGTTTAGGGTTGGGTTTAAGGTTAGGGTTAGGGTTAGGGTAAGGGTAAGTGTTAGGTTAGTGTTAGGCTTAGGGTAAGTGTGATGGTTAGGGTTAGGTTTAGGATTAAGGTAAGGCAAGGGTAAAGGTTAGGGTTAGGGTTAGGCTTTGGGTTAATGTTGAGGTTAGGGTTAGGGTTAGGGTTAGGGTAAGAGTTAGGGTTAGGGCTAGGGTAAGGGTTAGGGTAAGGGTGAGGGTTAGGGTTAGGGTTAGGGTAAGGGTTAGGTTTGGAGTTAGGGTTAGGGTTAGAGTTAAATTTAGGGTAAGGGTAAGGTTTAGTGTTAGGGTTAGGGTTAGGGTTAGGGTTAGGTTTAGGGTTGGGGTTAAGTTTAGGGTTAGGGTTAGGGCAAGGGTAAGTGTTAGGTTAGGGTTAGGGTTTGGGTTAGGGTTAAGGTTAGGGTTAGGTTTAGGTTTAGGGTTAGGATTAGGGTTAGGGTTAGGGTAAGGGTTAGCGTTAGGGTTAGGTTTAGGCTTAGGCTTAGTGTTATGGTAAGCGTTAGGATTAGGGTTAGGTTTAGCGTTAAGGTTGAGGTTATTGTTAGGGTTAGGGTTATGTTTCAGGTTAGGATTAGGGTTAGGCTTAGTGTTAGAGTAAGTGTAAGGGTTATGGTTAGGGTTAGGGTTAATGTTGAGGTTAGGGTTAGGGTTAGGGTTAGGGTAAGGGTTAGGGTTGGGATTAGGCTTAGGGTAAGGGTTATGGTTAGGTTCAGGGTTAGGATTAGGGTAAGGGTTAGGGTTAGGGTTAGGGTTAGGGTTAGTGTTACTGTTAGTGTTAGGGTTAGATTTAGGGTTAGGATTAGGGTTAGGGCTACGGTAAGTGTTAGGGTAAGGTTTAGGGTCAGGATTAGGTTTAGGTTTAGAGTAAGGGTAAAGGTAAGGGTTAGGTTTAGGGTTAGGGTTAGGGTTAAGGTTGAGGTTAGGATTAGGGTAGGGTTAGGGTAAGGGTTATGGTTAGGGTTAGGGTAAGGGTTAGGGTTAGGGTTATGGTAAGGGTTAGGGTTAGGGTTAGGGTTATGGGTAGGGTTAGGTTTGAGGTTAGGGTTAGAGTTAGAGGAAGGGTTTTGGTTAGGATTAGAGTAAGGATTAGGTTTAGGGTTAGAGTTAGGGTTAGGGTTAGAGTAAGGGTAAGGGTTAGGGTTCGGGGTAGGGTTAGGTTAAGGGTTAGGGTTACGGGAAAAAATTAATGTTATGCGTTAGGTTACGGGTTTGGGTTAGGGTTATGGTTAGGGTTCGGATAAGGGTTCGGGTTAGGGTAAGGGTAAGTGTTAGCATCAGGGTTATGGTTAGGGTTAGGGTAAGGGCAAGGGTTAGGGTTAGGGGTAGGGTTAGTTTGAGGTTAGGGTTAGAGTTAGAGGAAGTTTTATGGTTAGGGTTAGGGTAAGGGTTAGGGTTAGGGTTAGGGTTAGGGTAAGGGTTAGGGTTAGGGTTAGGGTTAGGGTAAGAGTAAGGTTTAGGTTTATGGTTAGGGTTAGGGTTATGGTTGAGGTTAGGGTTAGAGTTAGAGGAAGGGTTAGTGTTAGACTTAGGATAAGGGTTAGGGTTAGGTTTAGGGTTAGGATAAGGGTCAGGGTTAGGGTCAGAGTTAGAGTTAGGGTTAGGGTTAGAGTAAGGGTTAGGGTTAGGGTTAGGGTTATGGTTAGGGTTAGGGTAAGGTTTAGGGTTAGTGGTTAAGATTAATGTTATGGGTTAGGTTACGGGTTTGGGTTAGGGTTATGTTTAGGGTTAGGATAAGGGTTAGGGTTAGAGTAAGGGTAACTGTTAGGGTTAGTGTTAGGGTTAGGGTTAGGGTAAGGGTAAGGGTTAGGGTTAGGGGTAGGGGTAGGGTTAGGGTTGAGGTTAGGGTTAGAGTTATAGGAAAGGTTATGGTTAGGGTTAGGGTAAGGGTTAGGGTTAGGGTTAGAATTAGGGTTAGGGTTAGAGTAAGAGCAAGCGTTAGGGTTAGGGTTAGGTTTAGGGTTAGGGTTAGGGTAAGGGTTAGGGTTAGGGGTTAAGATTAATGTTATGGGTTAGGTTACGGGTTTGGGTTAGGGTTATAGTTAGGGTTAGGTTAAGGGTTATGGTTAGGGTAAGGGTAAGTGTTAGGGCTAGGGTTAGCGTTAGGGTAAGGGTTAGGGTTAGGTTTAGGTTTAGGTTTAGTTTTGGGTTTAAGGTTAGGGTTAGGGTTAGGGTAAGGGTAAGTGTTAGCTTACAGTTAGGCGTAGGGTAAGTGTGAGGGTTAGGGTTAGGTTTAGGGTTAAGGTAAGGGTAAGGGTAAAGATAAGGTTAGGGTTAGGCTTTGGGTTAAGGTTGAGGTTAGGGTTAGGGTTAGGGTAAGAGTTAGGGTTAGGGTTAGGGTAAGGGTGCGGGTTAGGGTTAGGGTTAGGGTAAGGGTAAGGGTTAGGGTTATTGTTAGGATTAAGATTGAGGTTAATTTTAGGGTTAGAGTACGGATTAAGGTTAGGGTTAGGGTAAGGATTAGTGTGAGGGTTAGGGTTAGTGTTAGGGTTAGGGTTATGGTTAAGGTAAGGGTAGGGGTTAGGGTTAGGCTTAGGGTTAGGGTAAGTGTTAGGGTTAGTGTTAGTTTTAAGGTTAGGGTTAGGGTTAGTTTAAGTGTTACGTTTACGGTTAGGGTAAGGGTTAGGGTAAGGGTGAGGGTTTGGGTTAGGGTTAGGTTAAGGGTAAGGGTTAGGGGTATGGTTAAGATTGAGGTTAGGTTTAGGGTTAGAGTAAGGGTTAGGGTTAGGGTTAGGGTTAAGCTTAGGGTTAGGGTTAGGGTTACGGTTAGGTTTAGGGTTAGGGTTAGGGTAGGGTAAGGTTTAGGGTTAGGGTTAGGGTTAGGGTTAGGTTTAGGGTTAGGGTTAGGGTAAGGGCAAGGGTTAGGGTTAGGGTTAAGTTAGGGTTAGCGTTATGGTTAGGGTTAAGTTTAGGGTTAGGGTTAGGGTTAGGTTTAGGGTAAGGGTTAGGGTTAGATTAGGGTAAGGGTTGGGGTTAGGGTTAGAGTTAGGTTTAGGGTTAGGTTAAGGGTTAGAGTTATGGTTATGGTTAGGGTTAGGTTTAGGTTAAGGGTTAGAGTAAGGGTTAGGGTTAGAGTTAGGTTTAGGGTTGGTTAAGGGTAAGAGTTAGGGTTAGTGTTAGGGTTAGGTTAAGCGTTAGGGTTAGGGGTTAGTGTTAGGTTTAGGGTTAGGGTAAGTGTTAGGGTTGGGTTAGGGTAAGGGTTAGGGATAGATTTAGGATTAGGCAAGTGTTAGTGTTAGGGATAGGGTTAGGTTTAGGGTAAGGGTTAGGGTTAGGGTTAGGGTTAGGGTTAGGGTAAGGGTAAGTGTTAGGGTTAGGGTTAGGTTTAAGGTTAGGGTAAGTGTTAGGGTTAGGGTTAGGTTTAGCGTTGGGGTTAAGTATAGGGTTAGGGTTAGGGTAAGGGTCAGGGTTAGGGTTAGGGTAAGTGTTAGGGTTAGGGTTAGGGTTTTGGTAAGGGTTATGGTTAGGGTTAGGGTAAGGATAAGGGTTAGGGTTAGGTTTAGGTTTAGGGTAAGGTTAAAGGGAAGGGTTAGGGTTAGAGTTAGGGTTAGGGTTAGGGTAAGTTTTAGTGTAATTGTAAGGTTTAGGGTTAGAGTTACGGTTGGGGCGAGGGTAAGGGTAAGGGTAAGGGTTCGGGTTAGGTTTAGGGTAAGGTTGAATGTTAGCGTTAAGGTTAAGGTTAGGGTTAGGTTTAGGGTTAGGGTTAGGGTTTAGGGTAAGAGGAAGGGTTAGGGTTAGTTTTAGGTTTAGGTTTAGGGTAAGGGTAAGGGTTAGGTTTAGAGTTAGGGTTAGGTTTAGGGTTAGGGTTAGGGTTAGAGTTAGGGTAAGGATAAGGGTTAGGGTTATGGTTAGGGTTAGTGTTAGGGTAAGGATTAGGGTTAAGGTTAGGGTTAGCGTTAGGGTTAGGGTAAGGGTAAGGGTTAGGATTAGGTTGAGGGTAGGGTTACTGTAAGGGTAAGGGTTAGGTTTAGGTTTAGGGTTAGGGATAGGGTTAGGGTTAGGGTTTGGGTAAGGATAAGGGTTAGGGTTATGGTTAGGATTAAGGTTAGGGTTAGGCTGAGGGTAAGGGTAAGTGTTAGGGTTAGGGTTAGGGTTAGGGTTAGGGTAAGGGTAAGGGTTAGGGTTAGGGTTAGGGGTTAAGATTAATGTTATGGGTTAGGTTACGGGTTTGGGTTAGGGTTATAGTTAGGGTTAGGATAAGGGTTATGGTTAGGGTAAGGGTAAGTGTTAGGGTTAGGGTTAGGGTAAGGGTAAGTGTTATGGTTAGGGTTAGGGTTAGGGTTAGGGTAAGGGTTAGGGTTAGGGTTAGGGTTAGGGTAAGGGTTAGGGTTAGGGGTTAAGATTAATGTTATGGGTTAGGTTACGGGTTTGGGTTAGGGTTATGTTTAGGGTTAGGATAAGGGTTAGGGTTAGGGTAAGGGTAACTGTGAGGGTTAGTGTTAGGGTTAGGGTTAGGATAAGGGTAAGGGTTAGAGTTAGGGGTGGGGGTAGGGTTAGGGTTGAGGTTAGGGTTAGAGTTGTAGGAAAGGTTATGGTTAGGGTTAGGGTAAGGGTTAGGGTTAGGGTTAGAATTAGGGTTAGGGTTAGATTAAGGGCAAGCGTTAGGGTTAGGGTTAGGTTTAGGGTTAGGGTTAGGGTAAGGGTTAGGTTTAGGGGTTAAGATTAATGTTATGGGTTAGGTTACGGGTTTGGGTTAGGGTTATGTTTAGGGTTAGGATAAGGGTTAGGGTTAGGGTAAGGGTAAGTGCTAGGGTTAGGGTTAGGGTTAGGTTTAGTTTTGGGTTTAAGGTTAGGTTTAGGGTTAGGGTAAGGGTAGTGTTAGCTTAGAGTTAGGCGTAGGGTAAGTGTGAGGGTTAGGGTTAGGTTTAGGGTTAAGGTAAGGGTAAGCGTAAAGATAAGGTTAGGGTTAGGCTTTGGGTTAAGGTTGAGGTTAGGGTTAGGGTAAGTGTTAGGGTTAGGGTTAGGGTAAGGGTGCGGTTTAGGGTTAGGGTTAGGGTAAGGGTAAGGGTTAGGGTTATTGTTAGGATTAAGATTGAGGTTAGGTTTAAGGTTAGAGTAAGGATTAGGGTTAGGGTTAGGGTAAGGGTTAGTGTTAGGGTTAGGGTTAGTGTTAGGGTTAGGGTTAGGGTTAAGGTAAGGGTAGGGGTTAGTGTTAGGGTTAGGGTTAGGGTAAGTGTTAGGGTTAGTGTTAGTTTCAGGGTTAGGGTTAGGGTTAGTTTAAGGGTTAGGGTTAGGGTTAGGGTAAGGGTTAGGGTAAGGGTGAGGGTTTGGGTTAGGGTTAGGTTAAGGGTAAGGGTTAGGGTTAGGGTTAAGATTGAGGTTAGGGTTAGGGTTAGAGTAAGGGTTAGGGTTAGGGTTAGGGTAAGGGTTAGGGTTAGGGTTAGGGTTAGGGTTAAGGTTAGGGTTAGGGTTAGGGTTAGGGTTAGGGTTAGGTTTAGGGTTAGGGTTAGGGTAAGGGTAAGGTTTAGGGTTAGGGTTAGGGTTAGGGTTAGGTTTAGGGTTAGGGTTAGGGTAAGGGAAAGGGTTAGGGTTAGGGTTAAGTTAGGGTTAGCGTTATGGTTAGGGTTAAGGTTAGGGTTAGGGTTAGGGTTAGGTTTAGGGTAAGGGTTAATGTTAGGTTAGGGTAAGGGTTGGGGTTAGGGTTAGGATTAGGGTTAGAGTTAGGTTTAGTGTTCGGTTAAAGGTAAGAGTTATGGTTATGGTTAGGGATAGGTTTAGGTTAAGGGTTAGGGTAAGGGTTAGGGTTAGAGTTAGGTTTAGGGTTGGTTAAGGGTAAGAGTTAGGGTTAGGGTTAGGGTTAGTTTAAGCGTTAGGGTTAGGGTAAGTGTTAGGGTTGGGTTAGGGTAAGGGTTAGGGATAGATTTAGGGTTAGGCAAGTGTTAGAGTTAGGGATAGGGTTAGGTTTAGGGTTAGGGTTAGGGTTAGGGTTAGGGTTAGGGTAAGGGTAAGTGTTAGGGTGAGGGTTAGGGTTTTGGTAAGGGTTAGGGTTAGGGTTTAGGGTAAGAGGAAGGGTTAGGGTTAGTTTTAGGTTTAGGTTTAGGGTAAGGTTAAGGGTTAGGTTTAGAGTTAGGGTTAGGTTTGGGTTAGGGTTAGGGTTAGAGTTAGGGTAAGGATAAGGGTTAGGGTTATGGTTAGGGTTAGGGTTAGGGTAAGGGTTAGGGTTAAGGTTAGGGTTAGCGTTAGGGTTAGGTTTAGGGTAAGGGTAAGTGTTAGGGTTAGGTTTAGGGTAGGGTTACTGTAAGGGTAAGGGTTAGGTTTAGGGTTAGGGTTAGGGATAGGGTTAGGGTTAGGGTTTGGGTAAGGATAAGGGTTAGGGTTATGGTTAGGATTAAGGTTAGGGTTATTCTGAGGGCAAGGGTAAGGGTTAGGGTTAGGTTTATGGTTAGGGTTAGGGTAAGGGTTAGGGTTAGTGTTAGGGTTAGGTATAGGCTAAGGGTAAGGATTAGGGTTAGGATTGGGTTTAGGGTTGGGGTTAAGTTTAGGGTTAGTGTTAGGGTAAGGGTAAGGGTTAGGGTAAGGGTTAGGGTTAGGGTTAGGGTTAGGGTTAGGGTAAGGGTAAGTGTTAGGGTTAGGGTTAGGGTTAGGGTTAGGGTAAGGGTAAGGGTTAGCGTTAGGGTTAGGGTTAGGCTAAGTGTTAGGGTTAGGGTTAGGGTAAGGTTTAGATTTACGGTAAGGGCAAGGGTTAGGGTTAGGTTAAGGGTTAGGCTCAGGTTATGTGTTAGGGTTAGGGTTAGGGTTAGGTTTAGGGTAAGTGTTAGGGTTAGGGTTATGGTTACATTTAGTATTAGGGTAAGGGTAAGGGTTAGGGTTAAAGTTAGGGTCAGGGTTAGGGTTAGGGTTAGGATTAGGGTAAGGGTAAGAGTTAGGGTTAGGTTTAGGTTTAGGGTAAGGGTTATGGTTAAAATTAGGGTTAGGGTAAGTGTTAGGGTTAGGGTTAGAGTTATTGTTAGGGTTAGGGTAAGGGCAAGGGTTAGGGTTAGTGTTAAGGTTAGGGTTAGGGTTAGGGTTAGGGTAAGGGTAAGGGTTAGGGTTAGTGTTATGGTAGGGTTTAGGGTAAGGGTAAGTGTTAGTGTTAGGGTTAAGTTTAGGATAAGGGTAAGGATTAGGGTTTGGTTTAGGGTTAGGGTTAGAGGTTAGAGTTAGGGTTAGGGTTAGGGTGAGGGTTAGGTTTAGTGTTAGGGTTAGGGTAAGGGTAAGGTTTAGGGTTAGGTTTAGTTTTAGGGTTCGTGTTAGGTTTAGGGTTAGGGTTAGGGTAAGGGCAAGGTTAGGGTTAGGGTTAGGGTTAAGGTTAGGGTTAGGGTTAGGGTTAAGTTTAGGGTTAGGGTTACGGTTAGGGTTAGGGTTACGGTTAGAGTTAGGTTTAGGGGTAGGTTAGGGGTTAGGCTTAGGGTTAGGGTTAGGGTAAGGGTTAGGGTTAGGGTTAGTTCAAGGGATAGGGTTAGGTTTAGGGTAAGGGTAAGTGTTAGGGTTAGGGTAAGAGTTAGGGTTAAGTTTAGGGTAACGGTTAGGTTTAGGATTAGGGTTAGGGTTAGGGTAATGGTTAGGGTTAGGGTTAGGGTTAGGTTTAGGGTTGGGGTTAAGGATAGTTTTAGGGTTAGGGTAAGTTTAAGGATTTGGGTTAGGGTTAGGATTAGGTTTATGCTTAGGGTTACGGTTAGGGTAAGGGTTAGGGTTAGGGTTAGTGTTATTGTTAGGGTTAGGGTAAGGGCAATGTTTAGGGTTAGTGTTAAGGTTAGGGTTAGGGTTAGGGTTAAGGTAAGGGTAAGAGTTAGGGTTAGGGTTAGGCTTAGTGTTAGGGTAAGTGTAAGGGTAAGGGTTAGGGTTAGGGTTAGGGTTAAGGTTAAGGTTGAGGTTAGGGTTAGGGTAGGGGTAGGTTTAGGGTTAGGATTAGGGTTAGGGTTAGGGTAAAGGTTAGGGTTAGGGTTAGGGTTAGGCTTAGTGGTAGAATAAGGGTAAGGGTTAGGGTTACTATTAGGGTTAGTGTTAAGTTTGAGGTTAGGGTTAGGGTTAGGGATAGGGTAAGGGTTAGGGTTATGGTAAAGGTTAGGGTTAGGGTTAGGGTAGAGTTTAGGGTAAGGGTAAGTGTTAGTGTTTGGGTTAAGTTTAGGATAAGGGTAAGGATTAGGGTTTGGTTTATGGTTAGGTTTAGAGGTTAGAATTAGGGTTAGGGTAAGGGTGAGGGTTAGGGTTAGGTTTAGGGTTAGGGTAAGGGTAAGGGTAAGGGTTAGGTTTAGTGTTAGGGTTAGGTTTAGTGTTAGGGTTAGGGTAAGGATAAATGTTAGAGTTAAGGTTAGGGTTAGGGTTAGGGTTAGGGTTAGGGTTAAGATTAGTGTGAGGTTAGTGAGATTAGTGTTAGGGTTAAGATTTGAGTTAGGTTTAGGGTAAGGGTTAGGGTTAGAGTTAGGGTTAGGTTTAGGGTAAGGGATAGGGTTAGGGTTAGGGTTAGGGTTAGGTTTAGGTTTGGGGTTAAGGATAGGGTTAGGGTTAGGGTAAGGGTAAGTGTTAGGTTTAGGTTAGGGTTAGGGTTAAGGTTAGGGTTAGGGTTAGGTTTAGGGTTAGGATTATGGTTATGGTTAGGGTAAGGGTTAGGTTTAGGGTTAGGGTTAGGTTTAGGCTTAGTGTTAGGGTAAGGGTAAGTGTAAGGGGTAGGTTTAGGGTTAGGGTGAGGGTTAAGGTTGAGGTTAAGGTTAGGGTTAGGTTTAGGGTAAGGGTTAGGGTTAGGGTTAGGGTTAGGGTTAGGCTTAATGTTAGAGTAAGGGTAAGGGTTAGGGTTAGGGTAAGAGTGAGGGTTAAGTTTGAGGTTAGGGTTAGGGTTAGGGTAAGGGTTAGGGTTAGGGTTAGGGTTAGGGTAAGTGTTAGGGTTAGGGTTAGAGTTAGGGTTAGGGTTAGGGTTAGGGTTAGGGTTAGGGTTAGGGTTAGGTTTAGGGTTGGGGTTAAGGATAGTTTTAGGGTTAGGGTAAGTTTAAGGATTTGGGTTAGGGTTAGGATTAGGTTTATGCTTAGGGTTACGGTTAGGGTAAGGGTTAGGGTTAGGGTTAGAGTTATTGTTAGGGTTAGGGTAAGGGCAATGTTTAGGGTTAGTGTTAAGGTTAGGGTTAGGGTTAGGGTTAAGGTAAGGGTAAGAGTTAGGGTTAGGGTTAGGCTTAGTGTTAGGGTAAGTGTAAGGGTAAGGGTTAGGGTTAGGGTTAGGGTTAAGGTTAAGGTTGAGGTTAGGGTTAGGGTAGGGGTAGGTTTAGGGTTAGGATTAGGGTTAGGGTTAGGGTAAAGGTTAGGGTTAGGGTTAGGGTTAGGCTTAGTGGTAGAATAAGGGTAAGGGTTAGGGTTACTATTAGGGTTAGTGTTAAGTTTGAGGTTAGGGTTAGGGTTAGGGATAGGGTAAGGGTTAGGGTTATGGTAAAGGTTAGGGTTAGGGTTAGGGTAGAGTTTAGGGTAAGGGTAAGTGTTAGTGTTTGGGTTAAGTTTAGGATAAGGGTAAGGATTAGGGTTTGGTTTATGGTTAGGTTTAGAGGTTAGAATTAGGGTTAGGGTAAGGGTGAGGGTTAGGGTTAGGTTTAGGGTTAGGGTAAGGGTAAGGGTAAGGGTTAGGTTTAGTGTTAGGGTTAGGTTTAGTGTTAGGGTTAGGGTAAGGATAAATGTTAGAGTTAAGGTTAGGGTTAGGGTTAGGGTTAGGGTTAGGGTTAAGATTAGTGTGAGGTTAGTGAGATTAGTGTTAGGGTTAAGATTTGCGTTAGGTTTAGGGTAAGGGTTAGGGTTAGAGTTAGGGTTAGGTTTAGGGTAAGGGATAGGGTTAGGGTTAGGGTTAGGGTTAGGTTTAGGTTTGGGGTTAAGGATAGGGTTAGGGTTAGGGTAAGGGTAAGTGTTAGGTTTAGGTTAGGGTTAGGGTTAAGGTTAGGGTTAGGGTTAGGTTTAGGGTTAGGATTATGGTTATGGTTAGGGTAAGGGTTAGGTTTAGGGTTAGGGTTAGGTTTAGGCTTAGTGTTAGGGTAAGGGTAAGTGTAAGGGGTAGGTTTAGGGTTAGGGTGAGGGTTAAGGTTGAGGTTAAGGTTAGGGTTAGGTTTAGGGTAAGGGTTAGGGTTAGGGTTAGGGTTAGGGTTAGGCTTAATGTTAGAGTAAGGGTAAGGGTTAGGGTTAGGGTAAGAGTGAGGGTTAAGTTTGAGGTTAGGGTTAGGGTTAGGGTAAGGGTTAGGGTTAGGGTTAGGGTTAGGGTAAGTGTTAGGGTTAGGGTTAGAGTTAGGGTTAGGGTTAGGGTAAGGGCAAGGGTTAGGGTTAGTGTTAAGGTTAGGGTTAGGGTTGGGTAAGGGTAAGGGTAAGGGTAAGGGTTAGGGTTAGGGTAGGGTTTAGGGTACGGGTAATTGTTAGTGTTAGGGTTAATTTTAGGATAAGGGTAATTATTAGGGTTTGATTTAGGGTTAGGGTTAGAGGTTAGAGTTAGGGTTAGGGTTAGGGTGAGGGTTAGGTTTAGTGTTAGGGTTAGGGTAAGTGTAAGGGTTAGGGTTAGGGTTAGGTTTAGGGTTCGTGTTAGGTTTAGGGTTAGGGTTAGCGTAAGGGCAAGCGTTAGGGTTAGGGTTAGGGTTAAGGTTAGGGTTAGGGTTAGGTTAAGGTTAGGGTTAGGGTTAGGGTTAGAGTAAGGGTTAGGGTTAGGGTTAGAGTTAGGTTTAGGGTTAGGGTTAGGGGTTAGGCTTAAGGTTAGGGTTAGGGTAAGGGTTAGGGTTAGGGTTAGGGTTAGTTCAAGGGTTAGGGTTAGGATTAGGGTAAGGGTAAGTGTTAGGGTTAGGGTAAGAGTTATGGTTAGGTTTAGGGTTAGCTTTAGGGTAAGGGTAAGGGTTAGGGTTAGGATTAGTGTTAGGGTAAGTGTGATGGTTAGTGTTAGGGTAAGGGTTAGGTTTATGCTTATTGTTAGGGTTAGGGTTAGGCTCAGGTTATGAGTTAGGGTTAGGGTTAGGGTTAGGGTTAGCGTTAGGCTCAGGTTATGTGTTAGGGTTAGGGTTGGGTTTAGGGTTAGGGTTAGGGTTAGGTTAAGTATTATTGTTAGGGTTACGGTTACAGTTAGTATTAGGGTAAAGGTAATGGTTAGGGTTAAAGTTAGGGTCAGGGTTAGGGTTAGGGTTAGGATTAGGGTAAGGGTTAGAGTTAGGGTTAGGGTTAGGGTTAAGGTTAGGGTTAGGGTTAGGTTAAGGTTAG
This sequence comes from Megascapheus bottae, assembly GCF_031878675.1. NCBI lineage: Eukaryota > Metazoa > Chordata > Mammalia > Rodentia > Geomyidae > Megascapheus > Megascapheus bottae. Next base: position 62,325 of record NW_028327717.1, read on the forward strand.
GATTAGGGTTATGGTTATGGTAAGTGTTAGGGTTAGGGTTAGGGTCAGGGTTAGGCTTAGTGTTAAGGTAAGTGTTAGGGTAAGGGGTAGTGTTAGGGTTAGGGTTAGGGTTAAGGTTGAGGTTAGGGTTAGGGTTAGGGTTAGGGTTAGGATTAGGTTTAGGGTTAGGGTAAAGG
>NW_028327717.1:65000-71364 GCF_031878675.1 Megascapheus bottae
TAGGGTTAGGGTTAGGGTTAGGCTCAGGTTATGTGTTAGGGTTAGGGTTGGGTTTAGGGTTAGGGTTAGGGTTAGGGTAAGTGTTAGTGTTAGGGTTACGGTTACAGTTAGTATTAGGGTAAGGGTAAGGGTTAGGGTTAAAGTTAGGGTCAGGGTTAGGGTTAGGGTTAGGGTTAGGGTATGGGTTAGAGTTAGGGTTAGGGTTAGGGTTAAGGTTAGGGTTAGGGTTAGGTTAAGGTTAGGATTAGGGTTATCGTTATGGTAAGGGTTAGGGTTAGGTTTAGGGTCAGGGTTAGGCTTAGTGTTAGGGTAAGTGTTAGGGTAAGGGGTAGTGTTAGGGTTAGGGTTAGGGTTAAGGTTGAGGTTAGGGTTAGGGTTAGGATTAGGGTTAGGATTAGGTTTAGGGTTAGGGTAAAGGTTACGGTTAGGGTTAGGGTTAGGCTTAGTGGTAGAATAAGGGTAAGGGTTAGGGTTAGGATTAGGGTTAGGGTTAAGTTTGAGGTTAGGGTTAGGGTTAGGGATAGGGTTAGGGTTAGGGTTAGGGTTAGGGTAAAGGTTAGGGTTAGGGTAGGGTTTAGGGTAAGGGTAAGTGTTAGTGTTAGGGTTAAGTTTAGGATAAGGGTAAGGATTAGGGTTTGGTTTAGGGTTAGGTTTAGAGTTTAGAGTTAGGGTTAGGGTTAGGGTGAGGATTAGGGTTAGGGTTAGGGTTAGGGTTAGGCTTAGTGTTAGAGTAAGGGTAAGGGTTAGGGTTAGGGTAAGAGTGAGGTTTAAGTTTGAGGTTAGGGTTAGGGTTAGGGTTAGGGTAAGGGTTAGGGTTAGGGTTAGGGTTAGGGTAAGTGTTAGGGTTAGGGTTAGAGTTAGGGTTAGGGTTAGGGTAAGGGCAAGGGTTAGGGTTAGTGTTAAGGTTAGGGTTAGGGTTAGGGTTGTAAGACCCCCGACTCAGCGGGACGTCTTCCAGAAGGAGACCCTTCCCAAGGAACAACGAGACCACGCAGACGGATGCAAGCAGCAAGAGGTTTATTTCGGTACACGGGCGCCCAGGGCAACAAAGTCTCCTAGAAGACTTGCGCGCCGAGGCTGGGGAGAGGGGAGTATTTATGGGTAGCTGAAGCATGGTTACAGAAGCAGAAGCATGGTTACAGTGTAGGGATTGGTTAATTCAAATAAGGCTGGGGGTTTATTCTGGGCAGTAGTGGAATTTTCCTTTTTGGCTAGAGAAGAGCTTACGTGTCCTTCTTCTGGTCATGACATGTTATTCACATACTCCTTATCTTACTCCTTATCCTGTCTATACAATTTCAGTTCTCGGTCACTCTGACCGTGAACATCTTGCTGGTTATTTTTCAATTTCTTTTTATGACTAAACTGCAGCTGCTACACAAAATGGAGTCACTTCTGCTATCCTGGGAATTACAGTTAAGGCTATACATTTCTCATTCCCCCATTTTCTTCTGGTTCCTTGAATGGAATCTTTCATTCAATGAAGACTGTTCACTTGCTGATATTGCTGGGTAAGTATTAAGGCTTGAACCACTGATAATCTGTCTTTTACAAACTGGACTAATTTATGAAGAATACAAGGGCCAAAGGTGAGAATCAAATGAGTATAATGAGTGGACCTGCTATGGTGGACAAGAGAGTTGCAAACCAAGGGGACTTATTGAACCAGCTTTCAAACCATCCTTGTTGTGAATGGAATTCCTCCTCTTTTTCTGCTAGTCTTTCCCTAAGTTTACTTATAGTTTCCCGTACAATTCCTGTCTGGTCTGCGTAAAAACAGCATTCCTCTTTTTCATACCCATCTCTCGCTATTGTGCCCCGTTCTTGAGGCACAAGTTTGAGGGGAGGGATGAAGGAGAGAAAGTGTCTACGTCCCATCCTCCATTATTTACTCCAGCCACTAGCTGACAGAAATCTGGAGTGAGGTTGGGCCACCAAGTGCCTGGAGTGTGGGTCCCAGTAGTTAACCATACAATTTACTATTAGAGGCCATCAGTAAGGGAAGTAAACAAGAGAAAATTACAACCGAGAAAGTCTTATCTTTAAGGGGTTTGGGGTGCGCTGCAATTTCCATTCTGGGGTCTGGTCGGTGGAATTGTCCTGATCCTGACGAGCCGCTTTCACGTGGGAGGCGTGGACCCAGGCAGTGATCTTGTCTACTTTGAGAGCGGTGGGAGTTGTCAGCAGGACTGTGTTGGTTTGGTGTCGTCGCACCCACACGGAGTCTCCAATTTGGAAGGGATGCGGGACGATAGGCCGGTCCTGCTGCTCCCGATATGCTGCCGCCAGGGGTTTCCAGACTTCCTTCTGGACTATCTGAAGAGCCTGTAAATGGGCCTGGAAAGAGGGGCTATTAGCATAATCAGAAACATAAGGATGAAGGAAGTTTACAAGAGGTGGGGGTGCTCCATACATAATTTCAAAAGGAGTTAGCCCATGGGGGCCCGGTGTGTTCCGGGCCCTATACAAGGCTAAGGGGAGTAGGGACACCCAATCCTTTACGCCAGTTGCTATGGCTAATTTAATTAAAGTCTCCTTTATGGTTCTATTCATTCTTTCTACCTGTCCTGAACTCTGGGGTCTGTAAGCACAATGCAACTTCCAATCAATCCCCAATAACTTGGCCATCAACTGACTTACCTTGGAGACAAATGCTGGCCCATTGTCTGTTCCTAGTACTTGGGGCATGCCATACCTGGGAAAAATTTCTTCCAGTAGTTTCTTAGTCACTAATCGGGCTGTTTCATGCTTGGTGGGGTAGGCTTCTACCCACCCAGAAAAAGTATTTATAAATACTAAGAGATATTTATAGCCATACTGTCCGGGTTTGATTTCGGTAAAATCAATTTCCCAATGAACACCTGGGCGGTGTCCTCTCACTCTGACTCCAAGTCCAATTTTGGCCCGCCCTGCGTTGACCCGAGCGCATGCAGAACACTGATCAGATACTCGCTGCAGGGCTTCATCTTTTCCCAAGAAATGGCCGAAGTTTTCTTGCCGGTCTATGAGGGTCTTCATTTTATTCTTGCTTAATTGGGTTAAGGTGTGGAGATTAGAAATAAATTCAAAAGTCCACTTTTTAGGCCAAACTGTTTTCCCATCGAAAGTCCATTGTCCTTGTTTGGGGTCATAGGCCGCCCCCATTTTCTTAAGACACTCAATATCCTCTGGAGTGTATGGGAGTGGAGGAAGGTTGCAGAGGGACTTTTCTGTTATTGGGAGGACTCGCACTTGTGGAGTTCTCTGACCCTGGAGTGCAGCTTCCCGGGCCGCTTTGTCTGCTAGGCGGTTGCCTCTAGCCTCCATTGTTTCCCCCTTTTGGTGGCCCGGGCAATGCATAATGCTCAGTCTTTTGGGCAAGAATAGTGCAGTCAACAGGGCTATAATTTCGGCTTTGTTCTTAATGTCCTTTCCCTCTGAGGTCAGTAAGCCCCTTCTTCTATAAATTTCTCCATGTATGTGAGCCGTAGCAAATGCATATCGGCTATCCATGTAGATGTTGAGTCTCTTACCTTCAGCCATTTGGAGGGCCTTGGTCATGGCAATGAGTTCAGCTTTCTGAGCCGATGTCCCAGGAGGTAACCCTCCGGCCCAAATCACCTCAGTCTCAGTGGTGACAGCCACTCCCGCCTTCCGCTCTCCGTTCTCCAAAAAACTGCTGCCGTCTGTGAACCAGGTGAAGTCTGCGTCTCGGAGGGGAAGGTCTGTTAAGTCGGGCCGGGCCCCGTCTGTCTCCTCCCTGTCTATCCTGTCGCTGTCCTGTCACTACTGTGGCCAGTAACTTACTCATCTCCTTACTTCTTTTCCGGTCCCTAACATTCTCTCTCTCTTCTGCCACTTTTCTTAGTCGCTCTTCTCTCTCTTCTCTGTCTCTGTCCCTCTGCTACCTCTCTCTCTCTCTGTCCACTACTTCCTGCTTCCCTTCTTCACTTGCTCTGTCCCTCTTCCCTACTTACTGCTTCCCTTCTTCACTTGCTCTGTCCCTCTTCCACTACTTCCTGAGTCTCCCGCTTATTGTACTGTGCAGGAGACTCCTCACTTTTCTGGGTCACTTGCTTAACCTGAGCCAAATTGGTGGGGCGCCTGGAGGCCCCATGGAGACCTGCGATAAGCAACCAGCGATAAAGAATTAGATGGTTCCTACCTTCAGGAGTAGTAAAATCCCAATTAGGATGCTCTAGAGGAAAAGCAGCGTTTATCTCATTGGGCAACTGGGTGGGGCACCCATTGTCACCCGGTACATTTTTCCGGGCTTCCAGGAACACGCGTTGTCTCTCTTCCGATGTCAGCAACGCCTGCAATAACTGTTGGCAATCATCCCAGGTGGGTTGGTGGGTCACTAGAATGGACTCAATCAGTGAGGTCAGTCTGGGAGGATCCTGACTGAAGGGGGGGTTGTTATTTTTCCAATTGTACAAATCTGAGGCAGAAAAAGGCCAGTACTGCAACTGATTATTGGAGCCCACCCTCAAGGGGAATGCCTGGGAAGACGAGGACACCTGATTGGTCTGGAGGTCGCGGCGCCCCCTCAATCTTCCTGCCACTGGGGAATGGATAGGGTCCCTGGGTGGGGGAACTTGCGGGAGTTCCTCTTCTACTTCCCGAGAAGGAGGTCCCTGCCCTTGGTAGGGAAGAGGTTCCTCTGTCATGAGATCCATTAAAATTCCCTCATCTGGGGGTAGGACCTTGGGCTGTTTCTCAAGTTTCCTTTCTGGAGAGGCATTTTTTTTCCTGCAGTTTAGGTTACTGCCTAAAAGTCCAGCAACAGTTTAAACTCAAATAAGTTTTTTCCTTAATGCAAGAACTACAAACATCATCCGTGTACAGAAAGTCCAGACATAATTTCCTTCTTTTGAAAAATATATCCAATTCCAAAGTAGCATGAAACCAAATCATAAGGAGATAAACCTTTAAACATTCATTCCTTTTAAAATGCTAATCAGATTACCCAGATTTTACCATCAGATTTTCAGTGTCAGTCTGCAAAGAAAAAGAGCAAAGATGTGGATCTCAGTCCACCTGACCAGGTTAAGTGAACGGGCCTTCATTCCAGCTTATTTACCCAGAGCTGCACCTTTGCCAGTTCACCTCTCACCCCCCAAGATGGTCACACAGGACTATCCTAAGTTTTCCCATCCTTTCTCTTAGGTAAAGTCTCTGACATTAATAAATAAATTTACATTTAATTCCTAATATTTATCTCCAAATTTTAACTTAAGGAAATAGATTCCAAATTCCCTAATACCTCTGGGCTAAACAGGACACAATGTTTACAATGTAAACAGCTCTGTGCATTTCAATATTAAATTATTTTTAATGCAAATTTCATTTAGAAAATACTTTTTACCAGTTTCTCTTTAAAACAATGCAATAACCCTTTGAGACATTGTAAAACATTTTAACCTAATAATTTTCTTGAAGTTTAGACTTAGATTTACCCAATTGCCTTTTTTTATTTCAAGTATAAATTTATTCATTGTTTTATACAGCATGCTGATAATTTAACCTTGAACATGTTCACTCACTCATTCACACACACTCATCATCAAAAGTTGGCCACTCAGAAGAACAGAAAATCATCCATCTGTTTTTGCGGACTTCCACTGACAGATTGCTGGCCACCTTCCGCACATCCTTCCAATGCTGTAAAGTCAAACTTAGAGGGGTTGTCAAAGTCTGTCCCATGTTAGTAGTCAGTTTCAGTCCCGTCACAATTAAAACAAGAAACAAAAATACACAACAGACAAAAAACTTCACAATGCAGCTTCGTTCCAAAACCGAAAGTAAACTGGTGTTTGGAAGAAACCCAGATGTTTCCCTTATCAGCTGGACTAAAGAGTCCTCAGACTGAGGCGAAGCCCCAAAAAGAGAAACCAGACGGGTCAGAAATCTGACCCCAGATGCCTCAGGGACGTCTCCCAGGGGCTGCGGTCGGGAGTACGAGCTCGTCAGCTCCTCCACGGGTCCGCCAGAATACAGATTGACACGGCCGAGTCACAGATTCCAGAAATACTCTTAACATAAGACAAGACACACAGAAAACAACAAAAATTTGCTGGCCAGCTTACCTCCCGGAGGTGGGTCGGTGGTCCCTGGGTGGGGGGTCTCCTATCTCGCTGGGGCCTCCAAATGTAAGACCCCCGACTCAGCGGGACGTCTTCCAGAAGGAGACCCTTCCCAAGGAACAACGAGACCACGCAGACGGATGCAAGCAGCAAGAGGTTTATTTGGGTACACGGGCGCCCAGGGCAACAAAGTCTCCTAGAAGACTTGCGCGCCGAGGCTGGGGAGAGGGGAGTATTTATGGGTAGCTGAAGCATGGTTACAGAAGCAGAAGCATGGTTACAGTGTAGGGATTGGTTAA
>NW_028327717.1:76564-81564 GCF_031878675.1 Megascapheus bottae
TAGGGTTAGAGTTAGGGTTAGGGTTAGTTTAAGGGCAAGGGTTAGGTTTAGGGTTAAGGTTAGGGTTATTGTTAGGGTTAGGGTTAGGGTAAGGGTAAGGGTTAGGGTTAGGGTTAGGGTTAGGTTTAGGGTTATGGTTAAGGTTAGGGTTAGGGTTATGGTTAGGGTTAGGTTTAGGGTAAGGGTTAGGGTTAGGTTAGGGTAAGGGTTATGGTTATGGTTAGGGTTAGGGTTAGGGTTAGAGTTAGGTTTAGGTTTAGGTTAAGGGTAAGGGTTTGGGTTAGGGTTAGGTTTAGGTTTGGGGTTAAATTTAGGGCTAGGGTTAGGGTAAGACTAAGTGTTAGGGTTAGGGTTAGGGTAAGTGTTAGGGTTAGGGTTAGGGTTGGGGTAGGGGTTAGGGTTAGGGTTACGGTTAGGGTAAGGGTAAGGGTTAGGGTTAGGGTTAGGGTTAGGGTTAGGTTTAGGGTTAGGTTTATGGTAAGGGTAAGGGTTAGGGTTAGAGGTAGGTTTAGGGTTAGGGTAAGGGTTAGTGTTATGATTAGGTTAAGGGTAAGGGTAAGGGTTAGGGTTAGAGGTAGGGTTAGGGTTAGGGTAAGGGTTAGTGTTATGATTAGGGTAAGGTTAAGGTTTAGGGTTAGGTTTTGGGTTAGGGTATGGGTTAGGGTTAGTGTTAGGGTTAGGTTTAGGGTAAGTGTAAGGGTAAGGGTTAGGGTTAAAGTTAGGGTTAGGGTTAGGGTAAGGGTTAGGGTGAGGGTTAGGTTTAGTGTTAGCTTTAGGGTTAAGGAACGGGTAAGGGTAAGGGTTAGGGTTACGGTTAGGCTTGGGGTTAAGTTTGAGGTTAGGGTTAGGGTTAGGTTTAGCGTTACGATTAGGGTTAGGGGTAGGCTTAGTGTTAGAGTAAGGGTAAGGGTTAGTGTTAGGATTAGGGTTAGGGTTAGGCTTAGTGTTAGAGTAAGTGTAAGTGTTAGGGTTAGAATTACGGTTAAGGTTTGGGTTAAGGTTGAGATTAGGGTTGGGTTTAGGGTTAGGGTAAGGGTTAGGGTTAGGGTAAGGGTTAGGGTTAGGGTTAGGGGAAGGGTAAGTGTAAGGTTTAGGGTTAGGGTAAGGGTAAAGTTAAGGTTTAGGGTTATGGGTTAGGGTTAATGTTAGGGTTAGGGTTAGTTTTGGGGTTAAGGTTAGTGTAAGGGTTAGGGTTAGGGTTAGGGTAAGGGTAAGCGTAAGGTTTAGGGTTAGGGTAAGGGTTAGGGTTAGGGTTAGGGTTAAGTTTAGGGTTAGGGTTATTTTTAGGGTTAGGGTTAGGGTAAGGGTAAGGGTTTGGGTTAGGGTTAGGGTTAGGGAAAGTGTAAGGCTTAGGGTTAGGTTTATTGTTAGGGTAAGGATTAGGGTTAGGGTTAGGCTTAGGGTAAGTGTTAGGGTTAAGTTAAGGGTTAGCGTTACGGTTAGGGTTAGGGTTGGGGTAATGGTAAGGGTTAGGTTTAGAATTAGGGTTACGGTTAGGGTTAGGGGTTAATGTTAATATTAGGTTAGGGTTAGGGTTAGGGTAAGGATAAGAGTTAGGGTTAGGGATAGGGTTAGGGTTCGGTTTAGATTTAGGGTTAGGGTTAGGTTAAGGGGTATGGTTACGGTTATGGTTATGGTTAAGGTTAGGGATAGGGTTAGGGTAAGGGTTAGGGTAGGGTTAGGGTTAGGGTGAGTGTTAAAGTTAGGATTAGGTTTAACATTAGGGTAACGGTAAGGGTTAGGGTTAGGGTTAGGGTAAGGATAAGGGTTAGAGTTCAGGTTAGGGTTAGGTTTAGGGTTAGGGTTAATGTAAGGGTCAGGGTTAGGGTTAGGGGTAGGGTTAGGGTTAGGGTTAATGTTAGGGTTAGGGTTAGGTTTAGGGTTAGGTTTAGGGTTAATGTTAGGTAAGGGTTCTGGTTAGGGTTAGGGTCAGGTTTAGGCTTAGTGTTAGGGTAAGTGTAAGGGTAAGGGTTAGGGTTAGGGTTAGGGTTAGGGTTAAGGTTGAGGTTAGGGTTAGGGTTAGGGTTTGGGTAAGTGTTAGGGTTAGCGTTAGGGTAAGGGTTGGGGTTAGGGTTAGGGTTAGGGTACGGGTAAGGGTTAGGGGTAGGGTTCTGGTTAGGGTTATGGTTGAGGTTAGGGTTAGAGTTAGAGGAAGGGTTAGGGTTAGGGTTAGGGTAAGGGTTAGGGTTAGGGTGAGGGTTAGAGTTAGGGTTAGGGTTAGTGTAAGGGTAAGGTTTAGTGTTAGGGTTAGGGTTAGGGTTACGGTAAGGGTTAGGGTTAGGTGTTAGGGTTAATGTTAGGGTTAGGTTAAGGGTTAGGGTTAGGGTTAGGATAAGGGATAGGGTTAGGGTTAGGGTTAGGATAAGGGTTAGGGTTAGGGTAAGGGTAAGTGTTACTGTTAGGGTTAGGTTTAGGGTTAGGGTAAGGGTTAGGGTTAGGGTTAGGGTTAGGTCAAGTGTTGGGGTTAGGTTAGGGTTAGGGTTAGGGTAAGGGTAAGTGTTAGGGTTAGGGTTAGGGTTAGGGTAAGTGTTAGGGTTAGGATTAAGGTTAGGTTTAGGGTAAGGGTAAGGGTAAGGTTTTGGGTTAGGGTTAGGCTTTGGGTTAAGTTTGAGGTAGGGTTAGGGTTAGGGTTAGGGTAAGAGTTAGGGTTAGGGTTAGGGTTAAGGTTAGGGTAAGGGTGAGGGTTAGGGTTAGGGTTAGGGTAAGGGTAAGGGTTAGGGTTACGGTAAAGTAAGGGTTAGGTTTATGGTTAGGGTTAGTTTTAGGGTTAGGGTTAGGGTAAGGGTAAGGGTTAGGTTTAGGGTTAGGGTTAGGGTTAGGTTTAAGGTTAGGCTTAGGGTTAGGGTTCTGGTTAGGTTTAGGGTTAGGGTTAGGGTAAGGGTTCGGTTTAGGTTTAGGGTTAGGATTAGGTTTAGCGTTAGGGTTAAAGTAAGGGCAAGGGTTTTGGGTTAAGGTTAGGGTTAGGTTTAGGGTTAGGGTTGGGATTAGGTTTAAGGTTAGGGTAAGGGTAAGCGTTAGGGGTAGGTTTAGGATTAGGGTTAGGGTTAGGGATAGGGTTAGGTTTAGGGTAAGGGTAAGAGTTAGGGTTAGGGTTAGGATTAGGTTTAGGGTTGGGGTTATGGTTAGGGTAAGGGTTAGGGTAAGGGGAAGGGTTAGGGTTAGGGTTGGGTTAGGGTAAGGGTTAGAGTTAGGATTATGGTTAGGGTTAGGGTTAAGGTTAGGGTTAGGGTTAGGGTTAAGTTTAGGGTTAGGGTTAGGGTTAGGTTACTCTTAGGGTTCGGTTTGGAGTTAGGGTAAGGGTAAGTGTTATGGTTAGGGTTAGGGTTAGGATAAGGTAAGGGTTATTGATAGGGTAGTCTTAGGGGTTAGGGTTGGGATTAGGGTTAGGGTTAGGGTTAGAGTTAGGTTTAGGGTTAGGCTTAGGGTTCAGGCTTAGGGTTAGGGTTAGGGTAAGGGTTAGGGTTATGGTTAGGGTTAGGGTAAGGGTTAGGGTTAGGGTTAAGGTAAAGGTAAGCTTTAGGGTTAGGGTTAGGGTTAGGGTTAAGGTTGAGGTTAGGGTTAGGGTTAGGTTTAGGGTTAGGGGTGAGGTTGAGGTTAGGGTTAGGGTTAGGGTTAGGGTTAGGGTTAGGGTAAGGGTAAGGGTAAGGTTAAGTGTTAGGTTAAGTGTAAAGTTAAGTGTTAGGGTTAGGGTTTAGGGTTAATGTTAGGGTTTGGTTAAGGTTTAGGATTAGGTATAGGGTTAGGGTTAGGGTTAGGGTTAGGATAAGGGTTAGGGTTAGGGTAAGGGTAAGTGTTAGGGTTAGGCTTAGGCTTAGGGTTACGGTAAGGGTTAGGCTTAGGGTTAGGGTTAGAGTTAGGATTAAGGTTTGGATTAGGGTTAGTGTTAGGGTTAGGGTTCGGTTTAGGGTTAGGATTAGGGTTAGGGTAAAGATAAGGGTTAGGGTTAGGGTTAGGGTTAGGGTTAGGTTTAGGGTTAGGGTTAGGGTTAGGGGTTAGGGTTAGGTTTAGGGTTAGGGTTAGGGTTAGGGTTAGGGTTAGGTTTAGGGTTAGGGTTAGGGTAAGGGTAAGGGTTAGGGTTAGGGTTAGGGAAAGGGTAAGGCTTAGGGTTAGGTTTATTGTTAGGGTAAGGATTAGGGTTAGGTTTAGGGTTAGGGTTAGGGTTAGATTTAGGGTTAGCGTTAACGTTCGGGTTAGGGTTAGGGTAAGGGTAAGGGTTAGGGTTAGGATTAGGGTTACGGTTATGGTTAGGTGTTATTGTTAGTGTTAGTTTTAGTGTTAGGTTTAGGGTAAGGATAAGAGTTAGGGTTAGGGATAGGTTAGGGTTCAGGTTAGGTTTAGGGTAACGGTTAGGATAAGGGGTAGGGTTACGGTTATGGTTATGGTTAAGGTTATGATTAGGGTTAGGATAAGGGTATGGTTTAGGGTTAGAGTTAGGGTTAGGCCAAGTGTTAGAGTTAGGGTTAGGGTTAGGGTTAGGGTAAGGGTAAGGGTTAGGGTTAAGGTTAGGGCGAGGGTAAGGGTAAGGGTTAGGGTTAGGGTTAGAGTCAGGGTTAGGCATAGTGTTAGGGTAAGGGTAACGGTGAGGGTTAGGTTTAGGGTTAGGGTTAGGGTAAGGCAAATGGTTAGGGTTAGGGTTAGGGTTATGGTAAGTCTTAGAGTTAGGGTTAGGGTTAGGGTTGGGGTAAGGGTAAGGGTAAGGGTTAGGGTTAAGGTTAGGGTTAGGGTAAGGTTAAGGGTTAGGGTTAGGGTTAGGGTTAGGTTAAGCGTTAGGATAAGGGTGAGGGTTAGAGTTAGTGTTAGGGTAAGGGTAAGGGTTAGGGTTAGGGTTAGGGTTAATATTGAGGTTAGGGTTAGGATTAGAGTAAGGGTTAGGGTTACGGTAAGGGTTAGGGATAAGGTTTGGGTTAGGGTTAGAGTTATGGATAGGGTTAGGGTAAGTGTAAGGGTTAGGGTTAGGGTTAGGGTAAGGGTTAAGGATAGAGGTTAGGGTTAGTGTTAGG